>NW_014577272.1:184199-196234 GCF_000485595.1 Priapulus caudatus | reverse complement strand
AATATGTATATAATATCAAAAGTAGATAATAGGGAAGGAGTGTGACTTCAATAAACAAGGGAAATTCGTCATTTATTAGCCTTAGAATACCTACAATTTACTACGCGTAACTCAACCAACTGGAGCTCAAACCGTACACCGTACATTCGCCTAGCATCGTGCGAAATCGTTTCCTCATATACACCCGCAATCCGGACATACAGACTAAAACGTATGACACGATTATCCATTCTGTTGCCATCAATCCGAATGTATTGTCCGCCTAACTTGAAACAAAAGGCAGCTACTAGTACTAACGACTCTCTCGGAGAGGCGGTGTTTCTCACTGGGAGATTGGCACGCTGCCGCTGAGCCGCAGAGCTGCTGCTGATTGCGGTGGGGGGCATACCAGCTGTAAATAGGTCAGAGATTAGCTCTCCGAGTGTTGCGTCGATGTCCAATCTCCCAGCGAGCCACACCGCCTCGCTGAGAAAGTCGTTAGTAGCTGCCTTTTGTTTCAAGTTAGGCGGACAATACATTCGGATTGATGGCAACAGAATGGATAATCGTGTCGTACGTTTTAGTCTGTATCTCCGGATTGCGGGTGTATACGAGAAAACGATTTCGCACGATGCTAGGCGAATGTACTGTGTACGATTTGAGCTCAAGTTGGTTGAGTTACGCGTAGTAAATCGTAGGTATTCTAAGGCTAGTAAATGACGAATTTCCCTTGTTTATTGAAGTCACACTCCTTCCCTATTATCTACTCCTGACGTAAATTGATGTCATGGTGAGATAACATGTACATAAAGACTGACTATATCACTATAAGCAACTATGCAGATTTATGTTACAACAGTTATGTGTGCAGAAGATGAAGAAGAGGCCTGGACGCGAATTTGCGATTCCCAAACCGTATAGCTATGGAAGAAAAATTGAGCAACGTGATTGGCTAGAAAATGTTTAGGACACGCGCCCACTATCGCACGCACACCATCGCGCATTTTGCACAGGGGCTTATTTATTTTATTTCTTATTATTTTTGGCTAATTTTGTTTTATTTTAGAATTAGGGTTAGGGTTAGGGTTAGGGTTAACTGATTTCTATATCTACGAATTTAGTATCTGTCTCAATGGGTCAACGTTAGCCCTTTCGCTTCGTGATCGTAAGGTACCACATTCGAACGCCAGTGTTTTTATCTTCCTCTGTGTTATGTATTTCTTTGTATTTTATTTGTTTCTGCATTTATTTGTTCTGTAACTTTTGTTTATGTTCTGAACTAAATATATTTCTTTATAATATTAGCTTATAATTTAATATATTAGCTTGTTGACTAATAATGCGTGTCCTAAAAATTTTCTAGCCAATCACGTTGCTCAATTTTTCTTCCAAAGCTATACGGTTTGGGAATCGCAAATTCGCGGCCTGGACAGCCCCTATAGGGCACAGCTCCACTGTGCTATCCCACGTGGATTTGATTTGCTGGTTGGATGATGCCATTTTACATAAAAGTTGTGTTGAGTAAATGCTACACTAAGTTAGCAATGAACGACTAGTTTCGACTTGTGGTAGTCTTCGTCAGGTTCTTCTAACTTTTTACAACTGAAAAAACTGTGCTTTTCAGCGTGTTCTCCCCCTCCTTATATACCCTAGCCCCCTGCGAGAGAGGGGCACCAAAAGGGGGCGCCAAGGTGGGTGCCAGTAGGTGCAAGGGGCCGAATTAGCTGTAAAGGGGCGCCACTGGGTCTGAGTGGGTGCCAAAGTGGGGCACAGATGGGCGCCAGATGGTATAGCTCTGGTGCACACAGGTGGGTGCCAAAAAGGGGGTGCCGTTCACATAGGTGGGTGCATATAGGGAGCGCCTCTGATCATGTGATCTGTATTGGTTGTCTTATGTCACAACAGATTGGGTTAAGACCTAAAAAATTTCAAGTAATAAGTATAATCACAACGTCTGTGCATCAGTTGATATAGACCGAATAATTCTGTCCCATATAACCTTTTTTATATTTTGGTGAGGGTTATATTGGGACAGAACGGGGTTCATTGAAATTTCGTGAGATCGTATGCAAAATGCATGCGCTGAGAATGTAGACCGAATAATTCTGTCCCATATAACCTTTTTTATATTTTGGTGAGGGTTATATTGGGACAGAACGGGGTTCATTGAAATTTCGTGAGATCGCATGCAAAATGCATGCGCTGCTAATGCGGCCCGTATGCCGCTATTGGCGCAAAGAAAATATTACCGTTCTCTTCTACATGGCTTTACCTTGCTACTGATATGTGTATACATTCACTTCTTAAAAGATTGTTTTTCAGGCCCCGCTTCATTTCACTTTCGTAAATTACATCGCCATTTACAAACAATCAGACCAATCAGAGCGAGTCTTACAATAGCCTGGTTCTCGCTTGTATCTGTGGCGCTGCAGGAGGGCTGATAGACTCGCTCTGATTGGTCTGATTGTTTGTAAATGGCGATGTAATTTACAAAAGTGAAATGAAGCGGGGCCTGAAAAACAATCTTTTAAGAAGTGAATAACGATTGAAGTGAATGTATACACTTATCAGTAGCAAAGTAAAGCCATGTAGAAGGGAACGGTAGAGTTTTTTTCGCGCCAATAGCGGCATTCGGGCCGCATTAGCAGCGCATGCATTTTGCATGCGATCTCACAAAATTTCAATGAACCCCGTTCTGTCCCAATATAACCCTCACCAAAATATAAAAAAAGGTTATATGGGACAGAATTATTCGGTCTACAGTTGATGATACACAGAAATCTGTGCATCACTTCGTGATACCTAAGGTGCCTAAAGTGGATTTGCGGCGAGTTTACTAACTAAACTACTTTACTAAATATAAAACATTTTTTGTGCATAAAATGTAAGGTACAATAACGTTGAATTGCACACGCTGATCACTACAGAAGATAGCTGAATTTAGTCATGATGCTGTTGTGTGATTGACTTGTGTAGTGGTGTTGTTTTGTTGAAGTTATTGACTATGACCTTGTTCTGGTGTTGGTGTTTTCGTGGTGTAGCTCTAATTACTTGATTGACACTGACCCGATGCAATTTGTATCATGTGCTGATCATTCTGCAATTTTGCCAACATGCAGTTTTCGCTGCCCCTTACTCACCTGTTGTCTGTCGTCCATATACGCTGCTACATGCTCTTGAATAAGGTTCTTCACACCTTAGACTTACAGAATTTACTTTCGACAATCACACCTTGTTTTTCGCAAAATTTCAGCTGTTAACACTGTATAGTGGCGCTACCTGACGACCATTTTTTCTCTCAAACAGACTCTGGCGTCAGGTCATACATTGGGCTCGATCTCCACAAATGGTAAATTTGGGGCTGTGATCCACAGGCACTTGGAACGTCTCAATAAAAAAAATTAATGGTAAATAAACACGAAATGTACCAAAGTCTTAATGTTTCTCTACTCTATTTCCCCTATAATCACCTGTAAGTGCCGGTCAAATGCTCATCTGCAACACACAAGTACATCGCACGCCCGCCCTGCGGCGCACAAACAACATGAGTAAGAGATTTATTCATCTCATTCATACCTACTTGTGTGTTGCAGATGAGCATTTGACCCGCACTTACAGGTGATTATAGGCAAAATAGAGTAGAGAAACATTAAGACTTTGGTACATTTCGTGTTTATTTACCATTAATTTTTTTTATTGAGACGTTTCAAGTGCCTGTGGTCTGAACACCTCGAGGTTAAAAAGTGTGATAACGGTAATAATCGTGTTAATATTACTCGTTTCATGCTATTTCGTTTATTTGCCATATATCAGACACACGCAAACATATTATGTGCTACAAATAGGGAAATTGGAAAAACTGTGCGTCTTCTAAATATAAGAATGACAGAGTTTTTACGCAAAACTACTAGGAAGTATGTGCTATCTACTTTACTGCTTTATGTGTAGAACTATCTCTCTTGCTCTTTCTCTTGCTCTCTCTCTCTCTCTCTCTCTCTCTCTCTCTCTCTCTCTCTCTCTCTCTCTCTCTCTCTCTCCTCCTCTCTCTCTCTTCTCGTCTTCTCCTCTCTCTCTCCTCTCTCTCTTCTCTCTCTCTTCTCTCTCTTCTCTTCTCTCTCTTCAGCTCTTATCTTCCCCCTCTCTCTCTCTCTTCCCCCCCCCTTCTCTCGCTCGCTCTTTCTATCTATATACCTACCTAACTACCTACCTACCCACATACTTACCTACCTACCTACCTACCTACCTATCTATCTATCTATCTATCGATCTATCTATCTATCTATCTATCTATCTATCTATCTATCTAGTCTAATCTATCTATCTATATATCTATCTGAATCTTACTATCTATCTTATCTATCTATATCTTATCTATCTATTATCTTATCTTATTATCTTATCGATCTATCTATCATCTATCTATCTAATCTATTTATCTTTATCTTGCTATCATATCTATTCTATCTATCTATCTAATCTATCTATCTATCTATCTAATCGTATCTATCATTATCATCTATCTATCTATCTATCTATCTTATTCATCTATCTATCTATCTATCTATCTATCTATCTATCTATTCGTATCTATCTATCCTATCTATCTATCTATCTATCTATCTATCTTATCTATCGATCTATCTATCTATTTATCTATCTATCTATCTATCTTATTATCTATCTATTATCTATCATCTATCTATCTATCTATCTTATCTATTCCTATCTCTATCTATTCTATCTATCTTCTAGTCTATCTATCGTATCTATCTATCTATTCTAATCTATCTATCCATCTATTTGTCTATCTATCTATCTATATATCTAATCTATCTATCTATCTATCTATCTATCTATCTATCTATCTTATCATATCTATCTATCTTATCTATCTTATCTATCTATCTATCTATCTATCTGTATCTATCTATCTATTCTTCTATCTATCATATCTATCTATCTATCTATCTATCTAGTCTATCTATCTATTATCTATCTAATCTATCTATCTATATATCTAGGCTATCTATCTAATCTTCTATACTATTCTAATCTATCTATCTATCTATTCTATCTGTCTATCTATCTGTCTGTCTATCTATCTATCTATCTATCTAACTAGCTATCTATCTATCTACTAATCTATCTATCTATCTGTTTGTCTATCTATCTATCTTCTATCATCTATCTATCTATCTATATTATCTATCTATCTATCTATCTATCTATCTATCCTATCTAATCTTATCTATCTATCTATCTATCTATCGTTATCTATCTAATCTATCTATCTATTCTATCTATCTATCTATCTATCTATCTATCTATCTATCTTATCTATCTATCTATCTATCTATCTATTCTATTTATCTAATCTGGTCTATTCTATCTATCTATCTATCTTATCTATTCTACTATCTATCTATCTATCATCTATCTATCTATTTCTATTTATTATTTGTCTATCTATATATCTTATTTATCTGTATATCATCTATCTATCTATCTATCTATCTATCTATCTATCTATCTATCTTATCCTATCTATTCTATCTATCCTATCTATCTATTATCTATCTATCTATCTAATCTATCTTATCTATCTATCTATCTACTCTATCTATCATCTATCTATCGATCTATTCGACCTATTTATCTCTCACCCTCTCTTTCCGATCTCATCGACCTATTTATCTCTCACCCTCTCTTTCCCGATCCCTCACGATAACTTTGGTTTATTTATTTCCCATAATTATTACTCTTCTCTATTATCTCTTCCCCATTCTTCTTTATCCCTCTCACCTGCTGCTCTCTTCCCCCTCTCCTCTTCCTCTCTTCCCTCTCTCTACTCTCTCCCCCCCTTCTATCCGTTTTACTTTCCTCAACCCACTTCATTTTTCCGCGTCTCTCGCACCCGTATTTTAGGGTCAGCGACCGAGTCACTATGGCTATATACTACAATACACTGTATTATGTACACAAACGCCTTCTAATAATTGTCTCTCTCTCTCGCTCTCTCTCGCTCTCTCTCTCTCTCTCTCTCGCTCTCTCTCTCTCTCTCTCTCTTCTCGCTCTCTCTCTCTCTCTCTCTCTCTCTCTCTCTCTCTCTCTCTCTCTCTCTCTTTCTCTAACACATCTATCTCTATTCGAATAAAGCACACATGATAACTCATTTTAATGTGTAGATTCTGGTCTCCATTTAGTTTCTCTATGTACACATGCAGGAAATCTATGTATATCTAATGATGGGGATATCTATAGGCATATAATCATATCTATGCTTTTCAGGCCCATAGCCATCTGTAGATCGTTATTGTCACGTCGTATGTAACATCGAAACCGGTCAGTCGCAAATTGGCGATGGCGGGTGCCTCGAATAACGTTCATTGGTCGTAAACGTTGTATGCGGTTATGCACACGTACGATCGCCTTATTAAATAGCGTCCTTCGGATTCCCTTTGGCCACGTATAGAACGTTCGTACATAAACCAACTTGTGCACGCGTATCTAATGCTTTTATCGATGATAGTTGGCAGGTGTGTATGAGGGTTGCTGATATCACTTTTCGATTATCCATTAGGAAGCCCTCTAAATCGCACGGCAGTGTGGGCTTTCTGCGCATAGTGGTGGTGGTGTTGGTACACGCTGCGCTCTAGCCCATGCAAAGAAAAGCTATTCACGCTAATGAGCCCGGCATCGCCGATTGATTACGCGTCGTAGCTGCTGACGCCTTTACTGAGTATGCGATGCAATCTATCCCTTAACCTGGCCGTTTGCCGTTTCGATTTAAGTGCGTGCACCGGTTTTTATTTTAATGTGATGATTTGATAAATGAATAAAATTATAGATAAGGTAATTTCAATTATTTTATTATTATTATTTATTATTATCTGATAGGAATTTTTAAGGTAAAGACGAATATAATTATCTTAGAATCTATAATAAATACTGTTTCGGAAGGAAGCGACACAGAGGGCAGCAGCGTTGATATCGCCTCCAGCTGCAAGCAGGTATCATGTGACGCAAAACAACACATAAGAGGCTCGCGGAACACACGTTGTGCGAGGGCGCACTCGCCACCGTTTGCCTGTTTCGCGGGCTAACGCCTTGCAATTTTCCTACAGACGTTACGGAACGGACCTGGCGCCGCAACCTCCACGTACGCTCCTCGTGTTAGGAGCAAATTGGCATATCGGGTCGCGTCAGTAGTGCCCGCGAAACAGGCAAACGTTGGCGCTGAGAGGTCACTACTGCAAACTGTATGCCGCCGAATGAGTCGTCATTGCAGGCTTGCGCATGTGCACCGCCAAGGGGACGGAGCGCGACGCTTCTTGACTGAGCGTTGTTTCGTCCTGCCCGCTCTCGCCGAGATTGTGGGGTTGACAGCGCCACTCGCACTTATATCATCGCTCGTCTCTGAGGAGAAAATCAACGGCTGGTATATTATATCGCTGCGCTAGTGCGTTGCCAGGTCGCGCTCCGAGCTACGCACGTGGCCCCCTCCCCCGACGTGCCTCGTGTAGGCCCCTATACCGAGTGACCCACTCAAGTATACCCCTCCGGCTGAATTGTGTAAGCCTACTGTATACGGAAAGCTGGACGATAGGCTCAGCACTTCGTCATCGATTGCTATGTAGCCTGCACAAATTACGCTCTTGCCACTATATTGGCTAGAGGACCTCCGAGACCACAGCCTACCCGAGGGTTGACTTTGAGGAGACAACCGGCGCGCGTTCAGGTGATTCTTAGAAGGAAGCAATTCAAGCCCGGTAATTTTCTAGTATTATATTAAATCAAGAATGATCCAGTTCAATTTTAGTATTAAATATGTTTCGGTTAAAAAAAAAATATTATATATATATATATATATATATTTCTAGAGTACATCCTACCATATTTGCGATGTAGATTGATTCATAGTGTGTCGCATTAGTTATGGATGCATTTGTGTAAAGCAAATTACCGGTGCATGATTTGACTGATATGGCAAGCATATGAGCTTCAGTATTATGTGTAATTAATATCGAATGAATTCGGAAGTCTGAAATCTGTTGTGAATGGGCATTCCCCCTCACATGTGCGCGCAGCAAGAAAATCGCCGTAGTGTTAAATCTTCTCGCAGTCTCTTTTATCGTCATCAACTTAAAGCATTCCTTACGGCAAAACATCTTGTCGGCGCAGAGTAATTCTTGATTTGATTGCGAATACGAGCTAATATAATAATTAAAAATGCTTTAATTTTTTTATGGATTTACACCGGCACTGTTGATCCGCGATCAAACAAGCATAAACGCATGTATAGCAGCAATCCAGCTGAAATACGTTAGCTGCGCTCTGTGAGTTCCAACGTTTTAGCGGTCGTTGAGAGAACTGGCAGTATAGAACGCTCACAGCCTATAGAAATAATACACGCGTGTGCTTTTAGTGTCGCTTTTCTGCTCACTGAGATATGAATAGCGACATTTTCTATATATGCACTTGCGCTAAATGTTGTGCAGATGACTCTTGCGAAGGCATTTTGTGGAAACACCGTTATTACATTATTGAGAGATATAATATTGAGTGAGCGCATGCATAGGTGACATGGACTGATATCATTTTAAATGTTGTGCTACCATAATATCAAGAGCTAATGATACTTTAATAATAATAATAATAGCTATTATTAGCGCTTGGTAATATTTAGTAGGCCTACATTATATCAACCGTTATATTAATCTATGGCCATATCAAATCCAACAGGGGGTGTGGTTATATAGGCACTACGGAGCGAAGTGTAATGCATGTGTTTAGTGGAGAGTATAGCGAAGCAAGAATTAGAGAACCCCGATAAAACAACAATATTTCGAAACTAGTAATCCAATTTTATATTAGTAAAAACTCTGAATATAATAAAACACGCGTAACTATGTCGTAAAATTGAGTGCTCGTTCATATTCCCAATATGTTAGGCTGCCCAATACTTTGCAACAACGATGCACACGCACACACGCGCCCACGCACGCTCGCGCCCACGCACGCTCGCACGCACACGCGCATCCACACGCCCACACGCCCACCACACTCACTGGCAAACGAAACAAATGCGACGCATGCACGCAACATGTTTTTGAGCCTAGTGACAGTAGCAGGTGTTGCGGAGTGCAGAAACTTTGCGAAATGCACTTTTTTGGCAACAGGCTAGTTAAATTGTCAAATGATCCGAAAGCGCTGCGTGCGATTTACTAACGGCGCTAATATTTCTATTGCACTTATACAGCCACAATCGTTATTGGTAGACGCGGCAGGGACAAATGTTCTTTTATTCCTTCACCTCAGTTTATTTTCGTGAATTGATGCTTTTTAAATGCACCAACGAAGCTTCATATAACCAAGTGTGTATCCTATATCATATCGGTATGCCGATGTGGCTCTCGCGATATTTTTAAACGGACACGTAATGGAGTGAAAAAAACGTTATGTGCCCGAGGCAGTTAAATAAAATATAGTAATTAACTGGCCGAAGAAAGCTATCGATCGAAGCGAGTGACACTACAGCCCCCCGCACTCTCTACACACAACACACACACACACACACACACACACAACACACCACACACACACACACACACACACCACACACACACCACACACACACGCACACACGCACGCACGCACGCACGCCACGCACAACGCACGCACGCACGCACGCACGCACGCACACAACACCACACACACACACACACACACACACTTGAGCCCGATGTCCGTGTGCGTGACGTCACAGACAATCATTACATTACAAGCGATGGTAAACCTCGTGTAGACGCTGGCTGCTATTGGATCAACGAGCCTCACCGGCTGGCCTGGTAATACGCTACTCTCGTAGGCAAACGCAGAGTCGTTGCGAGAAATTTCCGCAGGTTTGTAAACACGATGTCGTCGTAAAAATGTAAGTGATGGAATTTAGCTTATACACTGAGGCAGTGTGATCGATGCTCGGCGATGATCACAGCGCTGACAGAGCGCAGCGCAATCAATTCTGTTCGCTGTTTATATAATTAAAACCTATGCCATGTGTGTATAGGCTTAATGTATGTACGCACGTGTGTATGTATACATGTGTGTTGTGCGCTGCGTGTGTGCGTCCATGTATACGTGCGTGCGTGCGTATATATATATATACATACATACATTACGTACACACACACGCTCACACACACACACACACACACACACACACACACACACACACGCACGCACGCACGCACACACACACACACACACACACAAACGCACGCACGCGCACACGCGCGCGCACACGCGCGCGCACACACATACACACACACGCGCGCGCGCGCGCGCAAATATCTATATATCTCACAATTAATTTTCCACTGAAACCCACCAATCTAGCAGCTATAAAGTAAGCAACAATTACACAGGAACTGCGACCAACCCGTACACGTTTTGCTTAAATCAAGCGATTCATTTGATGAAGAATTACGATACTATACGATACTATACGATGCTATACGTTATTATTACGATATGTTCTCGGTAGATGTGGCGTAGAGTAGGATCCAGCGCCTATACTGTATGTTATCGAAAAATAGGATACTATGCGCAGTGATATTGCGCATAAATATGTCATACCCGCACAGACGTCTTTTTCATTAAGCATCGTTTGTGTGTGCTCGTCTACACGCAGTAATTTCTATTGACGCCTGGAAGTGACTGAAAAAAGCACACAGCTGCAAAAACTCGCACTGGCTTTACTTTTTCCTGATTAAATTGAAAATTGTATTAAGTTCTCGTACGTATCCTGTAGCATGTGAAATAAACAGTTCGATGCGTATCGATTCGATGTACGTAGCCATTACATATTATTAAGATCTCGGTTTTAATTGCTACGCCCATGTAAATTATTAAAAAAAATTAAAGTCAACACGCAAATATGATATAATCATCTATTTTTAAACGGCTATGTCGTATATACGACGAATATTTTGGAAATAAGTTTGTTTACTGTTAAATAGTGATAAACCAAAACTGAGCCGCCGTCATATCCGACATTTTGGCCACGCATTCCCATAGCCCCTCATATCCTGTTAGATGAGCACTATAACAGTGCGTGTGGTGTTAAATGCGCATGCACATATATGTTCTTTATATTACTTGTACAGCATACTTGTGTGTCGAGTAGTGGTATGGCTAAAATGAAAAGTCTTATGTCGAATATCCCCACACAGTATTATGGACGATGTCGAGTATAAGCACGCCTCCCATCATTAGACGGAGAAAATTAAGTTTCGGCCAGGTAATAACGCAATATACAGCCACAAGGCAGCTAGAGACATCCTATTCTCAGTCGTCTGCCCATCACTGCACACTGCGTGAACCCGTCTAATCTTGTAACGCACCGGTCCAGTCTGTCCCCGGCAGCGCTCTTCCTCTCTATAGATCGCTGTTAAACAGAAGAAAGATAAAACCATTTCGCGCCACCGTTAATCCGATGCTACTTTGCTGCCAGCCAAAAGGGGAAATTTCGCCCCCTGCGCGCAATCAGTGGTGGCACTGTAAGAAGCATGCGCTGCACAGGCTCGGCGATTTCTCCTCGAGATCGCGTGGCGAGACATAGCACCGCAATCCGCGCGCGAAATTTATCGCCGCAAAATTGCAAGCAATTTTGACGAACCGACGCGTAAGTGCGTTGGTGGAGACGATTTTTACAACTTCTAACACGATGCTCGCGCGGGCTACCGGCGGGTGGGTGGGGGGAGGGCGTCACGGCAAGCGTTGATCTAAACTAGAGCCTTGCTATATGGTCTCGCCATCAGTCTTCTCTCTCGCGCGTGTGAGTGTGCCTGCTCTCGTGCGCGCGCGCGTGTGTGGTGTGAATGCGTGCGTGCGCGCGCGCGTGTGTGTGTGTGCATGGGCGCCCGCCGCGCGTGTCTTTTTCGCGCGCCTGCTCTTCCTCTCAATGTGTGTGTGTGTGTGGTGGGGGAGGGGGTATCGCGCGCGCGTGCGTGTGTGTGTGTGGTGGGGTAGGGGGTGGCGCGCGGTCGTCGTCGTCG
>NW_014577272.1:174657-184183 GCF_000485595.1 Priapulus caudatus | reverse complement strand
CGTCGTCGTCGGTGCGTCGGTGTCGTCGTGTGTGTGTCCTGGCGTCGTCGGTGTGTGTGTGTGTGTGGTAGTCGGTCCGCGCGCGCGTGTGTGTGTGTGTGGGGGGGGGGGGGTTGCGCGCGCGTGCGTGTGTGTGAACACCAGACGACATTCTCACGGCATATGACCACTGCAATTGACAAATCATGACATGTCAAACCGCAAGAGGGCTTTCCGCGTCTCCAGTCAATGCAGTCTATGTGGATAGATTCGTTAAATGCCGACAGTATGGTGGTACGTAAAATTAGCAGCGTGGGGATTTCCTCTTTTTAAATTAGAATTTAGATGACATTGTCACGTTGCATTTTTTAGAAGGACCACCGACAGCCATCCCTCGAGGATTGCAGTCCTCGTTGTTAGTTCGTGTCGTTACGTTAATAAATGTCCTCTAGAGTACAATATCTGCTTTTAGACTTAAAAACGTGCATGTCGATTGCGCCGCTTGTGAAGTTCAATTAAAAAAAAAGTATATATAGTCCGGGCTAGGGGGCACAGGTGTTTGTTTTTCAACTTATATAATGTTATTTTTTGTTTCCTGTCAATGTTTATGTGCTGATTCCAAATCCGATGTATGACAGCTCGTAAGTGTTGAGCATTTTTTTCTAGAGCACAAAATCCAAAATGGCCATTAGAAAATACACTTTTTTGTAAATAACGGCGATAATATTGTATTTAGACCCCAAGTATGTATGGAATATGTATATAAATTTGGGTATTGTGGACATTTTGGTACTAATACCATTACTCTATCTGGTGTAGTTCTTGAGATATGAACTTTTCATGGTTTTTCTTTTTATGCGATAGCGGCAATTCCTAACGTGAGTAGTCTGGGCTATGTTCAGGGACATATATAA
The DNA here is from genome assembly GCF_000485595.1 of Priapulus caudatus. NCBI lineage: Eukaryota > Metazoa > Priapulida > Priapulimorpha > Priapulimorphida > Priapulidae > Priapulus > Priapulus caudatus. The sequence goes on along the minus strand of NW_014577272.1, from coordinate 183,290 downwards.
CATGTTTTAACAATTTCTCCACAATTCAAATCAGCTGGTTGCAAATCTGATGTATGCCAGTTAATACAGGTTGAGCATTTTTGAATAAAAACAATTAAAAACGGCAGCCAAAAACCTTATGGCAGACATAGATTTTAGTGATTATGTATTGCCAGTTTCCAATTACAACTTTGTTAATCAAGTTTAAAATTTATTACTAATAGTGATAGAACAATCTTATCTATTATATTTACCAGAATGAACATTATATGGACAACCAAGATAGCCCTCATGGCCAAAAATGTTTAGGTAATTGACATCATATTCAGACATACCCTTAATACTGGACAAAGAAATGAAATAATGGACAAATGGTTCGATCACTGTCATGTCACACAAGAACAACGAGTCTCGCTGTACAACACAAGAATGCCTTCATTCAATTATTCAAAAACATCTTCATCATTATCTTCATCTTCCTCATCCACGCTTAGTTCTTCCTGTGGTACCCTCCTCACCACATTTTCGCAGTTTCCTTTACCTCTGCATTTGCAGAACTCCGTACATGCTAGACTGAACTTGGTACAGTTACACATTGCTGATTTGCAGCCAGATTTGCAACCACAGCTGATGAGATGTAATATCTCATCTGGCACAATAGCCTGTTCGTCACAGATATATACAGCCTGGAGCAGGTTAGACTTCTTCTCCCATCCAAACTCTTGAGAATCTAGAGGTGGAGGTGACGGCATGCCAGCAGACTTTCAGAGAACTGTCTGATAGTGGGCACGGGTACAGTGTGGTCTGAAAGCTGCAATTGTTGGTGGTAAGCTGCTTAGTTTTGGTGGTACATGTCTTTTGCCAGCTAGCTTTCGTATGAAAAGAGCTGCTCGCATGGTGTTCAGAGATTCGTCATGCTTCTGTCGGTACAACATGCCTACATATCCCAAACAAGAGTCGACGATTTCATCCAGTAAAGTAGATGAATCTCCTAGCTTGATAGTGTCAGCTAGTGCTTCCAATTGCTTCAGGACTGTTGCCTTGCCAATTCCAGCAAAAGAGGATACGGAATCGCAACCAGTTAGTGCGTGAGCGGCCAGGAAGTTGGGCATAACTTGTGCATGCTTTTTCACAACTTCATTGACATCAATCATAGCGTGATTTCTGGTACATGACTCTGTGAGAAGTTGAACTCTGCTTGGCATGTCGTTTGTTTGCGCATGTAGATGGTAAGCCAGGATCACAAGGACATCTGTGTCGTCAGACACAACTTTGATAGATGAATGCCCTGCCACAGCTTCATTTACCACATGATACGCAATGAGGATGTCAGCTTCCTCATGCGTCACTGGTTTGAGCTGGGTACCAGTACCTACGTCAATGGGACAAGCATCAGGCCCTGTCACAATGATGTTCTTGCCCACGAGAACGTCTGACAAACTCAGTTCATCTACGATCATGCGAATGATCTGCTCTTTGTTAGCTGTAACATTCAAAGTGACAGTTTGCTTTGGTAGTGGGCAATCAGGTGTAAGTTTGTACACACGACTGACACCGTTTGCACGTTGTGCGCGACAGCATGACTTTATGCTGGTCTCATAGTATCTGTCAAACACTACATGCAGAACCTGCGGATACCCGTCTACCCTTCGGCAAAAACAATAGCGTGGCTTGCTGCCAACCGCTGCCAGTAGACGATCGATAAATCGTGCGCCTGTGCATGCCCGTGGTAGAATACGAATGTTTAAATGCTGCACGTGGACTCGGCCCGCGCGCGATTTAAAGCGCGGGAAACGATGCTCGCGCAAGAATGGCCAGCTATGATCTGTACGGTGTGTAGCGCAGCAAACTAGTGCCGCTTGCTAACCTGAATAATCATAAACGATGTCTTTATTTAAGTTTGGCTTTACGTCAGGTGACAGGGACGATCTAAACATTTCTAACATTTAAAAACATTTCTACCGTGTAATAGTATTGCAGTTAAAAATACATACTTTATCATAATTATGTCACTAGCAGCATCTATGAATTCATACGATGACACACTCTTATCTAAATAAAGTTTTTCATAACAATGGTCTGCTGGGCTAGTGAAAGTTAGGTCAGGGCTAGTAGTTTTCCTCAGTTACTAGCCCTATGGTCTAGTGAAATAAGAAGTTAATGTTGAACCCTGGCCTTGTTCTCCTTGCGAAGGGCTTCGTGAAAGTATGTGCTAAGCCGCAAGGATGCGTCATCGGTTAAAGGCACGTAGCTCTAGTGTCCGCCTTATGGCTTCGCGAAACTATGCAGCGTTCGGCCGCCGGTTAGAACAAATTGTGGAGAAATTGTTAAAACATGTTATATTATATATATGTTGTTATATATATGTATTGTATTATATATATGTTCATATATATGTTATATTATATATGTTATATATATATATATATATATATATATATATTTCTAGAGTACATCCTACCATATTTGCGATGTAGATTGATTCATATGTGTCGCATTAGTTATGGATGAATTTGTGTAAAGCAAATTACCGGTGCATGATTTGACTGATATGCAAGCATATGAGCTTCAGTATATGTGTAATTAATATCGAATGCATTTCGGAAGTCTGAAATCTGTTGTGAATGGGCATTCCCCCTCACATGTGCGCGAGCAAGAAAATCGCCGTAGTGTTAAAATCTTCTCGAGTCTATTTTATCGTCATCAACTTAAAGCATTCCTTACGGCAAACATCTTGTCGGCAGAGTAATCTGATTTGATGGGAATACGAGCTATAATAAATAATTAAAAATGTTTAATTTTTTATGGATTTACACCGGGCACTGTTGATCCGCGATCAAACAAGCAATAAACGCATGGTATAGCCAGCAATCCAGCTAGAAATACGTTAGCTGCGCTCTGTGAGTATCAACGTTTTAGGGTCGTTGAGAGAACTGGCAGTATAGAAACGCTCACAGCCTATAGAAATAATACACGCGTGTGCTTTTAGTGTCGCTTTTCTGCTCACTGAGATATGAATAGCGACATTTTCTATATATGCACTTGCGCTAAATGTTGTGCAGATGACTTGCGAAGCATTTTGGTGGAAAACACCTTATTACATTATTGAGAGATATAATATGGAGTGAGCGCATGCATAGTGACATGGACTGATATCATTTTAAATGTTGTGCTACCATAATATCAAGAGCTAATGATACTTTAATAATAATAATAATAATAGCTATTATTAGCGCTTGGTAATATTTAGTAGGCCTACATTATATCAACCGTTATATTAATCTATGGCATATCAAATCCAACAGGGGGTGTGGTTATATAGGCACTACGGAGCGAAGTGTAATGCATGTGTTTAGTGGAGAGTAGGCCTATAGCGAAACAAGAATTAGAGAACCCCGATAAAACAACAATATTTCGAAACTAGTAATCCAATTTTATATTAGTAAAAACTCTGAATATAATAAAACACGCGTAACTATGTCGTAAAATTTTTAACTGAGTGCTCGTTCATATTCCCAATATGTTAGGCTGCCCAATACTTTGCAACAACGATGCACACGCACACACGCGCCCACGCACGCTCGCGCCCACGCACGCTCGCACGCACACGCGCATCCACACGCCCACACGCCCACACACTCACTGGCAAACGAACACAAATGCGACGCATGCACGCAACATGTTTTTGAGCCTAGTGACAGTAGCAGGTGTTGCGGAGTGCAGAAACTTTGCGAAATGCACTTTTTTGGCAACAGGCTAGTTAAATTGTCAAATGATCCGAAAGCGCTTCGTCCGATTTACTAACGGCGCTAATATTTCTATTGCACTTATACAGCCACAATCGTTATTGGTAGACGCGGCAGGGACAAATGTTCTTTTATTCCTTCACCTCAGTTTATTTTCGTGAATTGATGCTTTTTAAATGCACCAACGAAGCTTCATATAACCAGAGTGTGTATCCTATATCATATCGGTATGCCGATGTGGCTCTCGCGATATTTTAAACGGACACGTAATGGAGTTGAAAAAACGTTATGTGCCCGAGGCAGTTAAATAAAATATAGTAATTAACTGGCCGAAGAAAGCTATCGATCGAAGCGAGTGACACTACAGCCCGCGCACTCTCTACACACACACACACACACACACACACACACACACACACACACACAGAGAAAGAGAGAGAGAGAGGAGAGAGAGAGCCAGAGAGAGAGAGAGAGAGAGAGAGAGCGAGAGAGAGAGAGAGAAGAGAGACGAGAGAGAGAGAGAGGGAGCGAGAGAGAGGAGAGGAGACAATTATTAGAAGCGTTGCGTGTACATAATACAGTGTATTGTAGGTATATAGCACCATAGTGACTCGCTCGGCTGACCCTAAATAGCGGTGCGAGAAGACGGCCGGAAACATGAAGTGGGTTGAGGAAAAGTAGAAACGGATAGAAGGGGGGGAGAGAAGTAAGAGAGAGGGAAGAGGGAAGAGGCAAGAGGGGGAAGAGAGCAGAGGTGAAGAGGGATAAAGAAAGAATGGGAAGAGAAATAGAGAAGAGAATAATTATGGGAAATAAATAACCAAAGTTACGAGGGATGCGGAAAGAGAGGGTGAGAGATAAAATAGGTCATGGATCGCGAAAGAGAGGGTGAGAGATAATAGGTCGAATAGATCGATAGATTAGATGGATAGATAGAGTAGATATGATAGACTAAGATTAGATTAGATAATAGATAGATAATACGATAGATAGGATATCAGAATAGATAGGATAAGATAGATTAGAGTATGATAGAATAGATAGATAGAGATATAGATGATATACAAGATAAATAGATATATAGATAGACAGAATAATAAAGTAGAATAGATAGATAGAATGATGGATAGATAGTAGAATAGATAAGATAGATAGATAGATAGGAATAGAACAGATTAGATAAATAGAGTAGACTAGACTAGCAATCAAGATAGATAGATAGATAGATGATGATAGATAGATGATGATAGATAGATAGATAGATTAGATTAGATAGATAACGTAGATAGATAGATAGATAGATAAGCATTAGATAGAGATACGATAGATAGATAGATAAGATAGATAGATAATATAGATAGATAGATAGATAGATAAGAAAGATAGATAGATAGATTACAAACAAAGATAGATAGATAGATGTAGTAGATCAGATAGATAGACTAGTTAGATAGATAGATAAGATAGATAGACAGACAGATAGATAGACAGATAGTAGATAGAGTAGATAGATAGATTAGATAGAAGTAGATAGATACGATACGACTAGATATATAGATAGATAGATTAGATAGACTAAAATAGATAGATAGATAGATCAGATAGATAGATAGATATGATAGATAGAAGAATAGATAGAAGATACGATAGATAGATAGATAGATAGATAGATAGATAAGATAGATAGATATGCTGATAGATAGATAGATAGAATAGAATAGATAGATAGAGATTAGATAATAGACAATAGATAGATAGAGAAATAGAGCATCAGATAGAATATAGAATAGATAAGATAGATAGATAGATAGATAGATAGATCGATAGAATAGATAGAATAGAGTAGATAGATAGAGATAGATAGATAGAGCAGATAGATAGATAGATAGATAGATAATAGAGATAGATAAGATAGATAGATAAACTAGATAGATAGAATTCGAATTAGATAGATAGATAGATAGATAGATAGATAGATAGATAGATAAGATAAGAAAGATAGATAAGATAGATAGATAGATAGATAGATAGATAGATAAGATAGATAAGATAGATAGATAGATAAGATAGAGATTAGATAGATGATAGATAGATAGATAGATAGATAGATAGATTGAGCGAGAGATAAGATAAATAGATTAGATAGATAGAAGATTAGATAGATGCGATAGATAATAGATATAGATAGATGAGATAGATATAGATAATAGATTAGATAATGCGATAGATAGATAGATAGATATCAGTAGATACTACTAGATAGATAGATTAGATAATAATAGATAGATAGATAGATACGATAGATAGAGTCGAAGATAGATAGAAGATAGGGTAGGTAGCGTAGGTAGGTTAGGTGAAGTATGTGGTAGGTAGGATAGTTAGGTAGGTATAAGATAGAGAAGAGCGAGCGAAGAGAAGAGGGGGGAAAGAGAGAGAGAGGGGGAAGTAAAGAGGCGTGAAGAGAGAGAAGAGAAGAGAGAGAAGGAGAGAGAGAGCAGAGAGAGGAGAGAGGAGAAGACGAGAGAGAGAGAGAGGAGGAGAGCAGCGGAGAGAGAGAGAGAAGAGACGAGAGAGACGAGAGAAGAGGAGAGAAGAGAGCAAGAGAAAGAGCAGAGAGATAGTTCTACAACATAAAGCAGTAAAGTAAGATATCACATACTTCCTAGTAGTTTTGCCGTAAAACTCTGTCATTCTTATTTTAGAAAGACGCAACAGTTTTCCAATTTCCCTATTTGTAGCAACATAATGTTTGCGTGTGTCCTGATATATGGCAAATAAACGAAAATAGCAATGAAACGTTAGTTACCGTTATCACAATCTTTTTCACCTCGAGGGTGTTCAGACCAACACAGGCACTTGAAACGTCTCAATAAAAAAAATTAATGGTAAATCAACACGACAAATGTACAAATCTTAAATTTTCTCTACTCTATTTGGCCTATAAATCACCTGAAGTAGCGGGTCAAATTGCTCATTCTGCAACAGCATTGACAAGGTAAGGTATGAAGAGGAATGAAATAAATCTCTTCACTCATGGTTGTTTGTGCGCCGCAGGGCGGCGGTTCGCGATGTAGCTTGTGTGTTGGCAGATGACGCCTTTGACGGCACTTACAAGGTTGATTATAGGCGGAAGACTAAGTAGTAGAAACATTAAGACTTTGTACACTTGTCGGTGTTTATTTACCTATTAATTGTTTTTTATTGGAACGTTCCAAAGTGTCGCTGTGGATCACAGCCCCAAATTTACCAATTTGGGAGAATCGGAGCCATGTAATGACCTAACGACCAGAGTCTGTTTGAGAAGAAAAACTATGTCGTCAGGTACGCCACTATAACGTGTTTAACCCAGCGAATTTGCGAAAAAGCAAGGTGTGAGTGTCGAAAGTAATTTCTTCAAGTCTAAGGTGTGAGAACCTTATTCAAGAGCATCCGTAGGCAGGCGGGGGAAGGGGCGGGGGCGATATGGACGACAGACAACAGGCTGAATACGAGGGCAAGCGAAAACTGCATGTTGGCAAAATTGTCAGAATGATCAGCACATTGATACAAATTGCAATCGGGACACGTGTCCAATTCAATGTAATAGGGCTACACCGACGAAAACCCAACACCAGAACAAGTCATGAAGTCCATAACTTTCAACAAAACAACACCACTACACAAGTAACACACAACAGCATCATGACTAAATTCACGCTTATCTTCCTGTAGTGATCAGCGGTGCAATTCAACCGTTTATTGGTAGCCTTACCACTTCTTTAATGACAGCAAAACCATGTTTTATAGTTAGTAAAGTATTTAGTTAGTAAACCATCGCCGCAAATGCCACTTTAGGCACCTGAGGTACTCACGAAGTGATGAGCACAGATTTCTGTTATTCATCAACTGTAGACCGAATAATTGTCTGTCCCATATAACCTTGCGTTTTTATATTTTGGTGAGGGTTATTGGGACACCGAACCGGGGTCACTCTGAAAATTTTGTGAGAATCGAAGCATCGTCAAAAGCATGCGCTGCTAATGCTGGCCGAACTGCCGCTATTGCGCGCGAAAAAAACTCTAACCGTTCCTTCTACATGGCTTTAACTTTGCACTGGATAAGTGTATACAATTCACCTTCAATCGTGTATTCACGTTCTTAAAAGATGAGTTTTTCCAGGCCCGGAAGCTTCATTTCACTGTTGTAAATTACATCGCGATTTACAAAAATCAGACCCAATCAGAGCTGAGTCTATCAGCCGCACCTGCAGCAGCCACGGAGATACAGAAGCGAGAAACCAGTGCTATTGTAAGACTCGCTCTGCATTGGTCTGATTGTTATGTCAAATGCGATGTTAAGCTTTACGAAAGTAAATGAAGCGGGGCCTGATAAAACAACTTTAAGAAGTGAATGTATACACATATGAGTAGCAAGGGTAAAGCCATGTAGAAGAGAAGCGGTAATGTTTTTTTCGGCGCCAATAGCGACATACCGGCCGACATTAGCCGAAGCGCATGCCATTATGCATGCGATTCTCACGAAATTTAACAATGAACCCTGTCTGTCCCAATAATACCACACCAAAATATATAAAAAAGGTTATAACTGGGACAGAAATTTTATTCGTCTATATCAATCTGATAGCACAGACGCTTGTGATTAGACCACTGTCATTACTTCTGAAATTTTATTAGTCTTAACACACAATCTGTTGTGACATACAGTAGTGCGTTCGAAGTTTGCTTCCCCAGAGCCTACCTGGGTTAACCCTGGTAAGAAAATCGACACGCATCTGCGTTAGGGAAGTAAAACGAACGGGTTTGTTGGGTTAACCCGGGTTAATTATCAAATGGATGCAGTGACAAGTAAAAAGCAATAACAATTAGGCAATCTTATTAATTTAATGAAATTATAAGAATGAGCAGGAGA
>NW_014577272.1:154209-174632 GCF_000485595.1 Priapulus caudatus | reverse complement strand
ATGCAGTGGTCATATCCGTGAGAATGTCGTTCTGTTGTTCACAACACACGCAGCGCGGCGCAACCCCCGCCCCCTCCCCACACCACACACACACGGCACGCGGCGCGCGAACCCAGTAACCCCCCCCTCGCCACACCTCACACAAAACACACGAACACGTCCGCGCGCAATCGGCCCTCCCATCGACACACACCAACGCTGCGCCGCGCGCAAGCCGCCCCGCCCTCTCCCCCACAACAACACACACGCACGCGCGCGCAACCGCCCCCCTCCCCACACACACACACACACGGCACGCGCGCGCAATTCCCCCCCCCTCCCATCACACACACACACACATTGAGCAGGAAGAGCAGTAGCGCGCGAAAAAGACACGCGCGGCGGGCGCCCATGCACACACACACACCGCAGCGCCGTGCGCCACGCACGCATTCACACCACACACGTCCGCGCGCGCCACGAGAGCAGGCACACTTCACACGGCGAGAGAGTAAGACTGATGGCGAGACCATATAGCATGGCTCCTAGTTTAGATCTCAACGCTTGCGCGTGACGCCCTCCCCCCACCCACCCGCCGGTAGCCCGCGCGAGCATCGTGTTAGAAGTTGTAAAAATCGTCTGCTCACAACGCAATCTTTACGCGTCGGTTCTGTCAAAATTGCTTGCATTTTGCGGCGATAATTTCTGCGCGCGGATTGCGGTGCTATGTCTCCGCCACGCGATCTCGAGGAGAAATCGCCGAGCCTGTGCAGCGCATGCTTCTTACAGTGCCACCACTGATTGCGCGCAGGGGCGAAATTTCCTTTTGCTGGCAGCAAAGTGCATCGGATTAACGGTGGCGGCGAAATGGTTTTATCTTTCTTCTGTTAACAGCGATCTATAGAGAGGAAGAGCGCTGCGCGGGACAGACTGAACCGGTGCGTTACAGAATTTAGACGGGTTCACGCAGTGTGCAGTGATGGGCAGACGACTGAGAAATAGGATGTCTCTAGCGTCCTTGTGGCTGTATATTGCGTTATTACCTGCCGAAACTTAATTTTCTCCGTCTAATGATGGGAGGCGTGCTTATACTCGACATCGTCCATAATACTGTGTGTGGGATATTCGACATAAGACTTTTCATTTTAGCCATACCACTACTCGACACACAAGTATGCTGTACAAGTAATATAAAGAACATATATGTGCATGCGCATTTAACACCACACGCACTGTTATAGTGCTCATCTAACAGGATATGAGGGGCTATGGGAATGCGTGGCCAAAATGTCGATATGACGGCGGCTCAGTTTTGGTTTATCACTATTTAACAGTAAACAAATTATTTCCAAAATATTCGTCGTATATACGACATAGCCGTTTAAAAATAGATGATTATATCATATTTGCGTGTTGACTTTAATTTTTTTAAATAATTTACATGGGCGTAGCAATTAAAACCGAGATCTTAATAATATGTAATGGCTACGTACATCGAATCGATACGCATCGAACTGTTTATTTCACATGCTACAGGATACGTACGAGAACTTAATACAATTTTCAATTTAATCAGAAAAAGTAAAGCCAGTGCGAGTTTTTGCAGCTGTGTGCTTTTTTCAGTCACTTCCAGGCGTCAATAGAAATTACTGCGTGTAGACGAGCACACACAAACGATGCTTAATGAAAAAGACGTCTGTGCGGGTATGACATATTTATGCGCAATATCACTGCGCATAGTATCCTATTTTTCGATAACATACAGTATAGGCGCTGGATCCTACTCTACGCCACATCTACCGAGAACATATCGTAATAATAACGTATAGCATCGTATAGTATCGTATAGTATCGTAATTCTTCATCAAATGAATCGCTTGATTTAAGCAAAACGTGTACGGGTTGGTCGCAGTTCCTGTGTAATTGTTGCTTACTTTATAGCTGCTAGATTGGTGGTTTCAGTGGAAAATTAATTGTGAGATATATAGATATTTGCGCGCGCTCGCGCGCGTGTTGTGTGGTGTGTATCGGTCGTGTGCGCGCGCGCGTGTGCGCGCGCGTGTGCGCGTGCGTGCGTTTGTGTTGTGTGTGTGTGTGTGCGTGCGTGCGTGCGTGTGTGTGTGTGTGTGTCGTGTGTGTGGTGTGTGTGTGGTGTGTGTGTGTGTGTGTGTGTTGTGAGCGTGTGTGTGGTACGTATGTATGTATGTATATATATATATACGCACGCACGCACGTATACATGGACGCACACACGCACGCGACAAACACACATGTATACATACACACGTGCGTACATACATTAAGCCTATACACACAGATGCATAGGTTTTATTATATAAACAGCGAACAGAATTGCACTGCGCTGCGCTCTGTCACGCTGTGATCATGCCGAGCATCGATCACACTGCCTCCAGTGTATAAGCTAAATTCCATCACTTACATTTTACGACGACATCGTGGTTTACAAACACTGCGGAAATTTCTCGCAACGACTCTGCGTTTGCCTACGAGAGTAGCGTATTACCAGGCCAGCCGGGTGAGGCTTCGTTGATCAATAGCAGCCAGCGTCTACACGAGGTTTTACCATCGCTTGTAATGTAATGATTGTCTGTGACGTCACGCACACGACATCGGGCTCAAGTGTGTGTGTGTGTGTGTGGTTGTGTGTGTGTGTGCGTGCGTGCGTCGTGCGTGCGTGCGTGTCGCTGTGCGTGCGTGCGTGCGTGCGTTGCTGCGATGTGCTCTCTCTCTCTCTCTCTCTCTCTTTCTCTAACACATCTATCTCTATTCGAATAAGCACACATGATAACTCATTTCTAATGTGTACATTCTGGTCTCCATTATAGTTCTCCTATGTACACATGCAGGAAATCTATGTATATCTAATGATGGGATATCTATAGGGCATATAATATATCTATGCTTTTCAGCCCATTAGCCATCTGTAGATCAGTTATTGTCACGTCGTATGTAACATCGAAACCGGTCAGCGCAAATGGCGATGCGGGTGCCCGAATAACGTTCATGGTCGTAAACGTTGTATGCGGTTTATGCCACCACGTACGATCGCCTATAAATAGCCGTCTTCGGATTCCTTTGGCCACTATAGACGTTCGTACAATAACCAAACTTGTGCACGCTATCATAATGCCTTTTATCGATGATAGTTGGCAGAGTGTGTATGAGGGTGCTGACTATCACTTTTCGATTATCCATTAGGAAGCCCTCTATCGCACGCAGTGTGGGCTTTCTGCGGCATAGTGGTGGTGGTGTTGGTACACGCTGCGCTCTAGCCCATGCAGCAAGAAAAGCTTTCACGCTAATGAGCCCGCATCGCCGTTGATTACCGTCGTAGTGCATGACGCTTACTTGCAAGCTATGCGATGCAATCTATCCCTTAACCTGGCCGTTTGCCGTTTCGATTTAAGTGGTGACCGGTTTTTATTTTAATGTGATGATTTGATAAATGAATAAAATTATAGATAAGGTAATTTCAATTATTATTATTATTATTATTATTATTATTATCTGAATAGAGAATGTAAGGTAAAGACGAATTAATTATCTTTAGAATCTATAATAAATACTGTTTCGGAAGGAAGCGAACACAGCAGGCAGCAGCGTGAGATCGCTCCAGCCATGCAAGCAGGTCATCATGCTGACAGCAAAACAACACAATAAGAGGCTCGCGGGAACACACGTGTGCGAGGCACTCGCCACGTTTGCCTGTTTCGCGGGCTAACGCCTTGCCAATTTTCCTACAGACGTACGAACGACCCTGGCCGCACGCGTTTCCCCGTCGGCGCACTTCGTGAGTCCGTAACACATTAGCGCATGCGCATTGCAGCTTGCGCGTGTGCCCACCGCCAGGGGACGGAGCGCGACGCTTCTTGACTGAGCCGTTGTCGTCTGCGCTCTCGCGAGATGCGTGGGTTGACACGCGCACTCCGCACTATATCATCAGTCGTCTCTGAGAGAAATCACGGCTGGTATATTATAGCGCTGCCGCTAGTGCGTTGCAGCTCCAGCTCCGAGCTACGACCGTGGTGTGTAGGCCCATATACCGAGTGAATAAGTATACTCCGAGTGAATTGTAAGCCTACTGTATACGGAAAGCTGGACGATAGGCATCAGCACTTCGTCATCGATGCTATGTAGCCTGCACAAATTACGCTTGCACTATATTGGCTAGAGGACCTCCGAGACCACAGCCTACCCGAGGGTGACTTTGAGGAGACAACCGGCGCGCGTTCAGGTGATCTTAGAAGGAAGCAATTCAAGCCCGGTAATTTTCTAGTATTATATTAAATCAAGAATGATCCAGTTCAATTTTAGTATTAATATGTTTTCGGTAAAATAAAAAAATATATATATATATTTGCAGGAGGCAATGTTGCGAAACTATGGACGGCAATTTGCATTCAGGTTGAATCGATTAACGTTATGAAATTTTTATAGGTTTACTGATAATGGGATTTCTAGTGTTGGAACGCAAAAAAGAAATTATGCTAAAAATAGGCATCGTTGTTCTGCGAATCCCATTCTGTTCTATTTTCAATCCGACGGCGAGCTTTAAATCAAATCAGCAAAATGCCAAACAAAAACGAGAAAATTGCGTTTTTCCTGAACAAAATTGCGGTCTTTTCAATGTGCAACACAGGTCGTATTCATTCTCAAGTACGGAAACCAATATCGTCAGTTCACGATGTCCCATGGTAATACCCAGCTGTGACAGTAATTTGCAGAACTACGCAGTCCGTAATAAAACCCCGAGGGAATACTCGAAACGCTCAAGAGTTTAAACACGCGTCGATCAAGTTGAAAAAGCAAAGTTGAAAGTGTGCAGTATGCACAACGTAACATCATGCGTGTGCACGATTTGCTGTTGCATGGGCGTATATGCATGGCCTCTATTTGAATCACTTGTCAAATGACAATTCCACCGTTCTACTCTTTAAATAGCCTATTTTCGATAGAACTGTTTTACATGTGCGTATGTTTTCATTGTGTTGTAAAAATGAGCTTTTCTAATTATATAGCAATTTGAATAGATAATTAACAAGCAATATTCTATCCTCTGTGGTAGCGTTACAATGCGCGTACATTGCTGCGTATTTAATCAGCGACTACTTTACAGAACTAACCCGCATCTGTGAATAAAAATCATTCCGGCAAATTTAATGACGTCACTTAAAAACACGAGCAGATGCGTTTAGACGCATTTGTAACTACAGTTAATAATTATTGCATCTGAATTCTAAAAATTATTGTGCGCATAATTACACACACGCGCTCGCACGCACGCACGTCCACACGCACGCACGCACGCACGCACGCACGCGCGCCCACACGCACGCACACACTAATATAATATATATATATATTATATATATATTATAATATATATATATATATATAGCAGAGTAGACGAGAGAGAGAGAGAAAATAATGTAATAGTCAGTCGATAACATTAGTTTTGTAGGTTTGCACTCGTAGTTAATAACGAGAAAACCTCGGCAAATGTTGTATTATATCGATGCGCTGTTGTGTGCGTCCAATATCCTGCCCTGCGTCCTTTCAAGACCCTAAAGAGCAGCTTTGCTAAATCTATACGGCTAACTCTCAGATGCGTTCTGTGCGCGCGTGGCCATTGCAATGAGACATCTTCGCTGACTAATCGTCCCGATGCCGTCACATTAGCTCGCGATCGTTGTCACTGTCTATGGTTCTTCCGGCCTATCGCCGTAGCTCACCAGTATAGCGCTCGTTATCGCGAAATCATAATTATGAACTATAAAGGAAATTTCGATAACTTACTGGTGATCGTTGCAGATCCACCCAATTAGTTTGGCGAATCCATCTCGGGTCGTTATATAGCTCAGGGTTTGGTAATCACTGTCCATGAGTCATGATACTTGGCGTTCCTGCTTTTCTTTGTCACGCACACTACTGAGAAAGAGGCCGTGGGCAGAAAGTAGTAACCGGAAACTCAACGCAATCCCGCAAAGGAGAAGCTTGCTAACCTATTTTAATCTATGTATATGTATATGAATGACTCCTACGTCATCCAGATACTAGTAAGGCCGCAATTCGTAGTCCCGTTAAGGTGAGAATCGAAAAAGGTGAGAGAAAAAAACTGGTGATTAATTTGGTAATCGCAGTTGAATTATTTTCTCTGCATTCTGCTATTGTTGCGTGTATCAGACATTCGTACAGCGCACGGAAGCTTGTATCGCGGATGTAACCCGTATAGCGATTCTAGCCGAGGGAAAACCATACATGGATAGTCATTCCAAACATACGCGTGCAGACGATTCTACCCAAGGCTACGTGACGTCATCATATTATGCTTGCGCCATGTTACACATTCGCCACATCAATACCTGGCCGTGTTAATGAGCAACGATCGAAGCACAATTACCTATTCTGTTCAATATATAGCTACAGTAACCCTCCGGCGCGCGGTGAGAGATACCTGCGCCCGAGGTGGGGTGCGCAGCATTGGATGACCGAAACTGACGCTAGAAAATAAATTGCTATTTACACAGTATGGCGGCGTCGCTTACACGTATGGACTGCGTGTTTATTTAGGGACAACTGAAGCAAGCGCCGTATCCCATCTCATTAGGAAAACGAGGCGCCCGTTCTTGTTAGATCCGCTTTGAAATGGTTCGACATGTAGCATATATATATATAAGGTTGGTTGGCTTGCATTGGTATAAAACCGTGCAAATTGAGGCGAATAGATCTTAGGTGTTCAACAAAGCGGCGGCATTTTTTTTCGCCAATATAGTAGATTTTGCATTTTACGCATTCAATAGCGTAAATGAGGTTCCTAGACACGCATGTAAAGAAATCCCGCACTATAAATTTGCGCCGAGGTCCTTGAACCACAGACTTATTCGTGATAAAATTGCAAGTACTGCAACGTTTCCGACAACACGGGTATGAGCCAGGTTGGCTCACGGGGTTGTCAGAGTTGTAAACGGTGCTTGAAATAAGAGTGTCGCGGAGGTTAGTATCACGTCTCTACGAGCATAGAGGTGGGTTTGAAAAGATGTTAGCTGTGATTGGATCATTTTGGAGAATTTTATAATTATCAATTAACAAACTTTTGATGTGTAGGATTGAAAGGTGATAGGTTAAAACCAATGGACACCTGTCTGAAGTTTTATTCGCGCCGTCTTTTCTAGGGGTTATTAACGACGCCCAATTTAAGGAAAGTATCGTTTTTAATTTCTTTGATAGATCAGATTGATTATAGCCACGGCGTGTGAAACATTCAATCATGTTGGAAGCCTTTGTATGAAAATCAGTTTGTGAGCTGCATATCTTTGTTAATTAACCGTAATAATTGAGAATGCGCTAAGCTATTCTTAGTATGGCGAGGGTGGAACGATGAATACATTAGATAAGAATGGGTGTCAGTGGGTTTATTAAACACCGAGGTAACTAAGTTTCTACCAGAGATAATAGCAACCATGTCCAGAAAAGGAAGCCTATCAGACGATGTATAGCGTATGTATAATTTGGACACGGGTGGAAAGATGTGACATGGTCGATGAAATTTTGCAAAGCAGAAAGTTTCATAGATGCGGCTCCAAAAACATAATCAATATACCTGAGATAAAGGCTCGGTTTGGGGCCAGTGAAGGACGCAAACATTTTTGATTCAATGTAGCCGACAAATAAACAAGCATAGCTGGGGCCCATCTTGGTACCCATAGCCACGCCATTACATTGAGAATAAAAATTTCCATTGAAGGTAAAACACGTTTTGGCTAAAACGAGTTCGGCTAGACGTATCAGGGTATCAGTATTAGAAAAATTATCAGACCGCTTGTCTAAAAAAATACCGTAAAGCGATTAAACCCTGATTATTAGGTATCATCACAGTGTATAAAAATTTTATTTTCAGTGTGAATATGAATTTATCTGGATCATTGTTAAAACGAAAATTCTCAAATATGGCTAGAGCATGAGACGTATCATTGTCATACCTTGGTAGCGATTGTACTATAGGTGACAGCAAGTCTTCTAGGAAAGCCGAGATCTGTTCAGTAGGGAAACTGCAGTTAGAAACTATAGGACGTCCGGGTATCAGGCTTATGCATTTTAGGAAGCATGTAAAATCTGGCCGCTTTAGGTGTTTCAACAAGGAGATTAAAAGCCTTTTTTGGAAGATCGTTATTAATAATCAAAGATGTAATTAGGTTTTTGACAAGAATGTGAATTTCGGGAGTTACATCACCGTCAAGTTTGGAATAAAAATGTGTTATCCGAAAGTTGTTTATCACTTTCTCGGGTTTAATAAAGGGGCAGTCGTGACCGCAGTGCGGAAAGCTCTATGAACGTGTGACGTATGTCCGAACAAGACAAGAAGGATTCAATATTGTATGGTGTACGATTTGTCGAATTAGTCCAACCATATGTAGGGTTGTCTAAGTTTGTCATAAGTTTGTTATTTGTAATATGGGAGTTGTGAACATTTTAGTGGTTAGTTTGCAAATCTACATGGGTTTACTAATTTGACAAATCGTACACGATACTGTGGGCCGCGGGTGTGCTGGTAGCCTGGTACATCCGCAATGTTCTCCATCGGCAGCAGCCTGCGTGTATAAGTGCTCAAATAAACGACGCCATCAAAGTGACGGACTGCGGCAGATTGCGCATTGGCATTGATAGCATTACTATGGTTATAATAATTATTTCAATGCATACATACACAGAGCGGAACTACGCCTATCGTTGCAGTAGCCCGGCTTCCTATTCTGCCGTATTCAATTAGTCACTGTTCGCCCGAATTTCTAATTAGATTGTTGCAAAGTTTCGATCGTAAAAATCCCCACTGTTTTATGTCATAATTAATGTCATCAACAATACAACATTCATACAACAACAACAACAACAACAACAACAACAACAACAACAACAAAAACAATAATTATGTCATCCTGTCATCGGAAATTATTAGGCCTTCCTGTTGACGCAGGTGAGCAAGTGGAAGCGGAATAATCTGCTCGTGTAACTAGAGCTTCCTAACAGAAGAGTGGTTGTGGTGACGTCACAGATTGTTTTTAATACTAGACACACACACTTACCACGCGCCCACACATGAGCACGCATACACCACTCACGCCCACACAGCACATGAACATATGTGCACATACACGTGCGCGCGCATGCACGCACACACATACACACACGCACGCACGCACGCACACACGCACACACACACACACACGCACGCACACACACACACACGTACGCACGCACGCACGCACGCACGCGCGTACACACGCATGCACACACGCACACAAACACACACACGCACGCACGCACGTACACACGCATGCACGCACGCACACACACACACACACACACACACACACACGCATGCACACACGCACACACACACACGCATGCACGCACGCACACATGCAGACACGCACACACAGACACCCACGCACGCACACACTCACACTCACAAACACGCACACACATACACATACGCGTACGCACAAGCGTGCGTGTTTCGAATAGAACCGCAGCAGTGACAATGTTAACCTACAATTTTCACTAACGACGCTCGCTCAACGATAATTTCCCCCGTGCACAGCCACGCAGCGCTCTGCCCGGAAACGTGCTCCCATATCAAATATCGAACTGGCGACCGTCACAATACGATGAATTTGCCAAAGAAATGAATTTGATTTTTTTCCCAATTATGTACATCAAACTGGGTGGAATGCAATAACAGTTCGTGGACCTAATTAGTAGGTACAGCGCCTTAGCAAAATTGCACTGGAGCTTGTAGCAAATATAGCACTACATATAATTACCGCTTAACATGGAGAGTATCACGGCCATATGACTCTCACGCGAGCAAAGAATTATACTCGGATTGTCGGACAAACAGGGATGCTAATTACCGCCGTTGCAGACCAACGAACGCGCCTCACGATATTTATGTAATGAAACTCCGGAAAAGCTCCGACCTTAGGTTGGGCATCTAAAATAATAATGCATGCATATTTTCTACAGGGCGTAGAATATAAATCAGTACGGACGGAAAGATGTTACTGATTGGTAACTCACGCGATAGCGTCCAGCCTTTTGTTTAATCGCCATTTTATCGATCAGTGGAACGTTATTTGCACAAACTCGTAGCCTTCCTTATTGCGTGTATAGTGGCTATACTGCAAATAATTACGACTCCTAGCGGTGCATTGTTGCAATCATCGCCGGGGTGATATGCAATGGCTCAGTTTCTATGCAGATTTTCAATTTTTCAATCATAGCTCACTTTATAGTTAGTCTGAACTATTACATGTAAAAAAGTGCACAATTTATGAATAATGCTTAAAAATAATGCAATACCAATTACAATATTCCGATTGCATCTCGCCAACATTATAATGATCTGCCAAAAGTAGTTAAAATGTATTTAAATGAATTTTGCGCTGGACACCTGGTGGATGCTACAGATTGTTTATGGCGCGTACACGTGAAAAAAAAATTGACAAGCGTTTACTGAGCTCAAGCTCTTCGATTATTTTTTTTCGAGTTAGTTTTAACGGCTGGACTGTTTTGTAGATGTAGTCGCAGTGCCAGCTAGGTGTATTGATTGCGATTAACCAGGAAGCAATTAAATTACTCGACTAAAAGGTCAGCATCTAACCAAAATCCATTAATCAGAGTAAGTTGCTACTTGTTAATCACCTCGTACCTATAGCCGGGGCATCACTCGTTTCGCAATAGGGATTAAGAAGATTGCAGGCAATTACCATGTATAAATTTGCGGTCCTAACAACCACGACGTTGCTCGCATGGCGGTTCTTGACCTGTATGTAAATTGCTAACAAGAATAACTAGGCCGGAAACCGTCCGATCTGCATATACCTGACTATTTATAACTTCACGCGTATACATATATATCAAGAGTACATAATAGGAGATTATTTATTAGGAGGAGATCTCCTATTATCTACTCTTGATATATATATATATATATATATATATATATATATGCGATATATATGGCAAGCTCCACCTACAAAATGACGCCCGTGTTATAATGGTGGCAGCAAATCGTGTCGTAATGAGAAATATCTACGAGGGATTGCAACAAACCGAACAACTTGCTCTTACATTAGAAGCTACGAACGGTGTGAATATGAAGAGTATGATGATCTATCTTGCGCGATATATGTACGACCAATGTCATCTATCATCAAATGTCGATGATTATGAATTCACCCCGGCCTTCACGGTGCATGAAACAACGGTTCATATCCGAATCTATAAGAGTAAGACGGGCAAGTGTATATCCGAACTATACAAGACACAAAGTGTGTGTGTGTGTATGTGTGCGTGTGCGGTGCCGTGTGATGAAACAATGTGGTGTGCAGTGTGCGGTGCGTTGGGTGCGTGTGTTTCTCTCTCTCTCTTCTCTCTCTCTCTCTCTCTCTCCTCTAATCTCTCTCTACTCTCTCGCTCTTCTCTTTCTCTCTCTCTCTCTCTCTCCTCCCTGTGTGGTGTGATGTGTTTTGGGTGTGTGTGTGTGTGTGTGTGTGTGTGTGTGTGTGTGTGTGTGTGTGAGTATGTGTGTGTGTGTGTGCGCGCGTGCGCGTGTGCGTGTGCGTGTGCGTGTGCGTGTGCGTGTGCGTGTTCGTGTGCGTGTGCGTGCGCGTGTGCATGTGCGCGCATGGGCGCGCGGTTATACGATCTACTAGTGCTGTTGTTACATATTGTGCAATGGCTCATTAGGGGCAATGACTACAAAAGCTATAGTCTGTCTGATTTCGTTAACGTTACTTCGTACAATTAATATTTGCGGCGAAGTCACAACAGCTAACTTGCATGCGCTGTGATCGCAGCTAGGAACACAACCCGTGACACATCGAGGCCAAGTAGGCGTGTGAAACATCTTCTCAAATATCGCAGGCATGCGATGTCTCTGCGCCAAGACCACGTCGCCCACGGCGGCGTAGCACAGATATTCACTCCGGCGCGGAAAAGTCCTCACGAGTACGAATGTTTGCTGATTAAACAAACTGGGTAAATTTGGCGCATCACTGTCAAATTGCCTAGAAGTACCCGTATACGGTTTAGCGCGGAACGATGTATCATGCTGTCTCTCGGTAGAATTGCAGTTAGTATATTTCCCATGGCGCGCCGTCCAGGCCTACACGAGATAAAATACATTCGTTGCATGCATGAGAGGTCTGTCGATGGTGGTTGAAATATAGCTGCCATAAGGATAGCCACTGCAGTGCTAACGCGCCACGCGGTATAATTGTCAAGTGATTTCGTTTTTAAGTCTGATCGATACAAATACAGTAACCAAGTCCGGTATAGCGAGAAAATTTAGACGTACCAATCGCGTGGTCCGGACTAGCGTCCTATTTATTATACCAAGGATTGTTCGACCAACCAAACGGAGACCCAGGCTTACCCAAACATGCAGCATACTTACTTATCCTATACTTGCTTAGCGCGCGCTCTCAAAGGAACAGCGTTTCTATGTACCTTTACACTCACCTTCAAACGTAACGCCATGATTCATAGTTGATCATAGGAATGATTGGAAAGCCTATTCACAATGACTAATAATATACACTGCGCACACTAATATATATAGCGCACCCTGTTGTGCAAGAGGCCATATCGAATACAATACGTACGCACGTATGCAAGTTTGACGTATATACTCGCCATATATGTATACGAATATATGAATACGTATACGCGCCTTGTACGTACAAGAGCTTATTATATTTGTTCAATCATAATAAACCTGTTGTATGTGAATTTGACATAACATGGGTCCAGGTTCTATCGAAGGATTTTACGAAACGTGTATGATTGGTCCGTTGTAATTACGCGGAACAAATACCAAAAAATAAACGCCCTATATATTGTTCATAATACTATTAGTATTAGTTAGTTAGTGCTTCGAATGCCATTTGCTTTATTATGTTATGCTGGTTCGCCTTTCATTGCGTTGTAATTATGATACATATTCCACAATAGATAATTAGCAATCGTGATGAAACGCTACTAAAGGTCTTGTCTGGATATTTCGTAAATACGTAATTAATATACTCGGCGAAGCCCAAGCAGATTATATACGCTTTCATCTTGTGCTTATCGAGGTCTGCGTCCTCTTTGATCTCCATTCGAACATCCGGCATCTTATTCGAACACAACCATATTGCTGAAAACCTGCAGCAGCACTGTGAACGTTTTTCACTGATGTTGCTCTTATGGCATCACCTAAGTCTAACCGCCGGCCATTTTTATTGGTCTACGTATAGCTGCAGCTTATCTGCCGGCGCATGTTGTGAATCACTTAGAAGATTACTAATCGCCATGATCGCTTGCAAAACACCACAGTAGCGTCGTGCTATACTATATATGCCTATACCACTAGTGATATATATTCTACCGGGCACTTTTACATAACAAGGCAATGCCGTAACATCTTGAATGCTGTGTATTCTCATTGTATGGTGTTCCAAAATTGCCATCGCGCGTCGTGCGATTCAAATGTGCGACGTCGCGCACGACGTCGCGCACGACGTCGCACATTTCTGTTCCATAATTGCCGTCGCGTCGTGTTTTTTATTCCTTCCTCAACCACGACGTAGCCGTTGTCAAACACGACGTCGCGCATTTTCAAACGCGACGTCGTCCTTTTTCAAACGCGACGTCGCCCTTTTTCAAACACGACGTCGCTCTTTTTCAAACGCGACGTCGCGCTTTTTCAACCACGACGTCGCCCTTTTTCAACCACGACGTCGCCCTTTTTCAACCACGACGTCGCGCTTTTTCAACCACGACGTCGCCCTTTTTCAACCACGACGTCGCCCTTTTTCAAACGCGTTCTGAAATCAACAGCCTTAACATTTTCGTTCAAGATTTGCATGTGCCTGTCTTCCCATATCTATACCATGAATGAATGTATATAAATTTGTGTAATGCTAATTAACATTCTCCTGACTATAGCATAGGTCTATCTATAGATCCCTCAATATTCTTTCGTTATTTTTAAATTAGGATTGTAAACGAGTACTACGTATATGAGTTCGAGCTGTGTAAAGAATACTTCCGCTCTCTTGTTTTTAGTGATAATTAGATGGGCCGCACGCCGCACGATTGCATTTATGGGACACGGTTAAAAAAGGGCGACGTCGCGTTTGAAAAAGGGCAACGTCGTGGTTGAAAAAGGGCGACGTCGTGTTTGAAAAAGGGCGACGTCGTGGTTGAAAATGCGCTACGTCGTGTTTGACAAGGGCGACGTCGTGGTTGAGGAAGGAATAACACGACGCGACGGCAATTATGAAACAGAAATGTGCGACGTGGTGCGCGACGTCGCACATTTTAATCGCACGAGGCGTGATGGCAATTTTGGAACATCTTACCATTGGCACACAACTTTGCCTGATATAACACCTACTAGTTAGACTGGTTAACAGCTGGCAGTTTTTTTTATGCAAGAAAAAACAAAGAACATATATAACAACGCTGCATATTGTGACAGAGCATTCTCTAATTGATTGAAATTAGATTGAATTATGCCAGGAGTTAATGTTCTCTGAGCGGTGCAGGGCACGCGCCGCAGTGTTTTGAGCTCTATGCACGGGCTTTCTAGATGTGTGCGCCTCGGTGTGGCGAATACCCCCCCCCCCTTCCGCAGACACATGAGCTCATCAGGGGCACAACTAAATGGTGTTCGCTTAGGACGTAGTTACGTAATTCATTTTGGCTCGAGAGACGGAGGCAAGGCAACACGCGGGTTATGTTCTGGGTAGCTCTAGTACTATAGCCCGCGTACAGTTGCCGCATGCCTGTGGCAACTGTACGCGGGCTATAGACTATAGTACTAAAGCTATGTTCTGGGCAGTTGACAGTGGGCGGTTTGCGATTGGCTATTGACAACGTAATCGTGCCTACATTGATCTACCGCGGGTAGCAACTGTCATACTTGCCAACTGCCAACAGCCCCCTCCCTGGTAGCTACACAATACGACGTTTAGAAAGCACGAGTGTCTAGGAAACGGTCCCCACATGTGCATTAATTGATGGACGGTATATCAGAAAACCTGATAAACCTCCCAGTCGCTCTTATTTTCTACGCATATCCTTAGCGCAGTCTATAAATGCAAATAAAGCAGCACAAGTAATATCTTCCCAATGACAGGAATGCATTTTCCTTTCCTTTATTGGGAACACAATTAGATTTCTTGCTGATCGGTATATGGCGAAAGTAACACTGAAACACTACGTCGATATTTTATTGTGAAAAGCGTAAACAATTAGCAATTTGAATATCAATGTGAGTTATACGACGCATCCTATTACAATATAGTGCATTACCCGTAATATTGTCGTAGCATGCACTAACTATATATGCATGTCGAGCCGCATGCAGGAGCGTGCTGGTGTAGCAGCAGCAGCTCACGCTGCCGTAGAAGCCATGCAGGTGATTGAATTTCACGGATGTTGATTTGATTTCAGAGAATGTTGTATTCGCCCAGCTAATAGTACGCATGTGCGTTATGCGCAGCTATTACTGCCCTGCTTCACACGCCCCTGCATCATCACATCACGCTATAATTGTACTACGCCCGCGTCGACGCGCCGGCACAACCATGCAATTGCATGTTTGAATTCGTGCGTTACGTAAATAGCACCGACTCGAAATTATTTAATGAAAACGCAAACACATACTGCCGGCTAGGCAAAACGAATGGTTATGACCCCGGGCGATTGCTGCAACTGTGTAATGCAATCAGAGGTAGGCCTAAGTCATATCTAACTAACGATCGAACTAGACGGCCAGAAATTGCAATATACTGCGTTCGTGTCAACAATGTCACAACTATCGCCGCCCAGCGTTGATGAGCGTATTATTTATATATTAATGCCTGCTGTTGGGGGCACTATGCTCTCATAGTGTTGCTGAGGGAAGGAATAGTGCCCGAGCGGTAGCGAGGGCACTATTCCTTCCCAAAGTTTTTAGTGCATCACATGACTATATGCAATCTACTTTTCATGCTTATATACCTTCTTTATACTCCCTAATTTGCCGGTGCATTCGATGTAACAAAACGTTCGACACAAACACAACCGCCGTTCGAAAATCTTGCGTGGCGCCCAGACGCAGGAGATTCGTGACGTAAACACAATGCGTTATAATAACAATGCGTCGCGCAAGCAATATTGCCCGCTCAGGCCGGCACTATTGCTTCATAGTGCCTGCTGCGTTATCCAATGAGATTTCAACGATTTATCACGTCATGCACTAATATTATTTATTTATTATTATTATTATTATTATTTCCAAAGTGGATCACGGCATTAGCCGGTGGCTTCTGGGTTGACCGTGTTCCAACCTGGAACATAGGGATTCAATCCAGAATTTTTCGCAGGATGTGTGCTGTTTCCAGTAGTGCGATTTTCTGCACTTCTTGGGCAGTGTGGTGGTCTTCTCAAAACCATTCTTTATAGAGCCACGGGCTCCAACCACCACTGGTTCAATTCTCGTCTTAGTATTCCACATCCTCCATTCTCCAGATCTTTGTACTTGGTGAGTTTGTCTTTTTCCTTTACCATAATGTTAGAATCATCTGGTACGGCTACGTCAATCAACAGGCATCGTTTTTCTTTCCTGTTGTGGAGCACTATATCAGGGCGGTTTGCAGGTATCGTGCGATCTGTCTGCACTGCCATATCCCACATTATTATTATTATTATTATTATTATTATTATTATGTGTGCGTGCGCGCGCGTGTGTGTTTGTCTATGTGCTAAAGGTCACATTGACCTGGCGTCAGATTTGCTGTATAGAACACGACCCCTATTATGCCGCCGGCCTGACATATCGACATATCGCCTTCTGCACATCATACTTCACTCGCTATATAACACAGTGCCTATATATATTTTGTGTCGGTTCGGCTCGCCCTCCCCCTGACTCCGCAGTCGCAGCAGTGTCACGCCTCTCGCTTCTCCCCGTATTTTTTTCGATCAGAGCGCCCAGCAAAAGAAAACTCAACGGAGTAATGCGTGGGCCGAGAAAAACGAGACGATAAGCACGCTACGATCGCTTTGCCGCTCTCAGCACGTCAAATGTCGAGATCAGGAAAACGAAGCCGTAGTCGGGAATTTTCAACGTAACCATTATTGCATAACATGAATGATTTAGTCGCGCGATAGAACACGCAAACAATCGATACGTACACTACGTTGCCAATAAAACCGCTTGTGTGTGTGTGTGTGTGTGTGTGTGTGTGTGCGTGCTGTGCGTGCGTGCGTGCGTGCGTGCGTGCGTGCGTGCGTGCGTGCGTGCGTGCGTGCGTGTGTGTGTGTATCAACGCGCCCGGACGTCGCAGCTCCAGGCAATAAATTAGTGAAAATTAAGCCGCTAATTTACAACCGGGGCGACTACAATACACAGCGGTGGTCATAAGTCGTCAGTCGCGACGCTTGCAAACACGCGCCAAATCCGATCGCAATCACCACGTCGCACACGATCTCGCCCATAGCCAGCCGCCGCCAAATATGTATAACACGGCCTCATTATCCTCCTCCCGCAATTTTTGTGCAGGCTAATGTAGAACATAATGTAATATGAATCAGGTCGGTAATAGCGAATTGGATATGGGGATAGACGTTTTCATTTCCCATCACGGTTCATCCCTTCTTGCCGCCGTGCGTATACATGCGACAATATTTCGAGTTTACTTCGTTCACCATGTTGATGTCAATCGTGCTTACCAGAATATTGTGCAATAATAATTATGCAGGCGGATGACGACCGTAGCCGCAACCTAAATGTAGCACAAACGTCATAGCTAGCAGCGAAGGCAAACGAGACTTTCTGCGAATTCTGGTAATGGCTCGAAGCTGATGTGATGAAACGCAGTTATTATTGTAAATACACACACACACACACACACACACACACACACACACACACACACACACACACACACACACACACACACACACTCAGTGAGAAAGCTCACTTTACATGGTCCTTTCAAATAAAGTGATAAAAATGGTAGGTCAGCGCTGAAACAAAAAGTTTTTTAGCTACTGGTCCCATTAGGCCATGATGTCCTGCAGGAAAATGTCTTGATATCTGTTCATAGCAAACATTTTGTGCCGGCAATTCCGTATTCGCCTCCTAATAGCCTTAACTTAAGGGGTAAATATTCCTCCTCCGTTCAACACTCTTTGACGCTTTTGACCCTTGACCCAAAGTTGTCATCGCCGAGTCCTTTTCACGATCCCCCCCGACGTCCCGATATCGTAGAGCGTACGTCGAGCGGTTAAAATTTGTGCACGCAGCTGTTGACGGCACGGACGACACGACGACGCAGCGGACGGACGCATGGACGACGACAATCCATGCGCATTGCTAGCAAGCTTGAGATGAGCTCAACAAATGGTACAACATACCTCATCGCACGACGTACATACACAGAGCAGAGCATGATACACGGCACACGTCCACGCGCTTACCACACCTACACCACATATGTGATCAGGAAGTTTAATAAATGACAAATTTGTCTTTATTAACTTATTAATAATTTAATTAATGTATATACTTCAACTAGCCAAGCGGTGAATGTTATAGCCTTGACAAAAAAATCGTAGCATGCCCATACAACCTGAAAAGAAAACCAGCTCGACAGCATCGCGTCTAGACGCTGCTTCTTTTCACTGGTCATTGCATTCGCTGAACGACAGCTGGGCGTCTCATGTGTCGAGCGATGAAATGGGAGCGGCAAAATATAAATACGGCTTTTATAAATATTTCATCTCGCGGGTCCCGTAATTAAGTTTATGCTTTCTCACACGTAATCCTATTTGCTGCTTTTCATGCACGTATAAAACAGGTATACAGAAACACAAACACTTAAAATTGAGGCTGAGGTTTTTGTAACGATTTTATGCTGCGACCGACGGGGTTTGAGTAGGGAGGGCAGCATTACGAGCGCCGATCATCAGCGTTCTAACGGGAAGAAAGCATTCGACGTCGTGTGCCAAAGGGCGTGTCGACACATGGTCACAATCTGACGCTATTAGTTGCGATTGTCTAATTGACGCTCTAGATTGAAACTTGTCAAGCAAGCCACCATAAGTGCACACGCGGGCGCGCTACATACACGTAGACACGCGCACACGCAGCAGACACACACGCGCGCGCGCGCAGACACGCGCCACACGCACATGAAGCACGCACGCTCGCACGCTCGCACGCTCGCACGGACTCGGCACGCTGCGCATCACGCATGACACATACAACGCGCGGCGAGTGCGTGCGCGCACCACAACACAAACAGACAAAAACGCAGCGACGCGAACTGCGCACACCAGCATAAGCATACATACACACACACACAGCACACACACCACACACAGCAACACACACACAACACACGACACCACACACACACACACACCACACCTGAACACAGCATCACACACGGACACACAACACCACGACCACATCACACAACACACACACACACACACACACACAGACACTACAACACACGCGCACACACCACACTGATCAACTGAGTCGAGCTACACCTGTGCTACAATCTGGCTAATCTACCGTAAGCAGTCATTAATTCGCCGGCGACTATAGCGAGCTGTATGAAATTGTGGAGCTCGGTTGCCGCGAGCGAGGGAATTTTAGTGTAATCGATCAAAGTTTATATTGCCGAGCAACGCGTAATATTATGAGGCGGGCGTCGCCGGTTGCGAGCATTGTAGCGATGGGCAATCAGGTTCAGTTTGAATTGCTTCTGTCTCTCTCGGGGCGGGCGATCTGTGTACTTGAATTATTAACACAATGGACGACGGCAGCAGTGTAAATGCGCGTAGCGTACTCTCTCTCTCTCTCTCTCTCCTCTTGCTCTCTCTCTCTTCGTCTCTCTCTCTCTCTGCGCTCTCTCTCTCTGTCTCTATCTCTCTATCTTCTCTCTACTCTCTCTCTCTCTTCTCTCTCTCTCTCTCTCTGCTCTCTCTCTCTATCTCTCTCTCTCTCTCTCTCGTCTCTATCTTCGCTCGGCGGTCAGCGGTCGCTGCCTCTCTCTCTCTCTCTCTCTCTGCTCTCTCCTTCTCTCTCTGCTCTTCTCTGCGCGTCTGCTCGCTCGCTCTGCTCTCTCTCTCTCTCTCTCCTCTGTCTCTCTCTCTCCTCTTACTCTCTCACTCTCTCCTCTTCTCTTTCTCTCTCTCTCTCTCTCTCTGCTCATCTCTCGGTCTCGCGTCGCAATTCGCTCGCTAGCTCTCTACTCTCTCTCTCTGCTCTCTCTCTCTCTCTCTTCTCTCTCTCCGCTCTCTTCTCGCTGTCTCTCTCTCTCTCTCTCTCTGCTCTCTCTTCTGGCTCATCTCTTGCTCTCTCTCTGCTCTCTCTC
>NW_014577272.1:148467-152231 GCF_000485595.1 Priapulus caudatus | reverse complement strand
CGTGCGAAGAGTAAGTGTCTGATAACCTTTTGACCCTCAAGAGGAGGGTTAAACATGAATTCCTGAACTGCCTCAATGATGTCACAGTGTTCTCATATTTATGGCATATCCATAATCTAGAAAGCTAATAAGCCTGGGTAGCCGAACGGTAACAGAACAGGATTACGGCTCAAAGGTCCTTGAATCGAATCTCATCAGATTTTTTATTATTTACCTGTTTTCTGTATTTTTCTATCTTTATCTATTTAACTATTTTTTCCAATTAACGCAAATATTTACATGATTTATTTACAACAATTTAATAACAACAAATAATTTTTACAACAATTAAATTTTTTTTTAAATAGGGTTAGGGTTAGGGTTAGGGACACAATCCACCATAAAACAGGAGTTTCAGGCACGCGATTTGTATCAACCAATGGGATTTGGGAGGTATGCAGAATGCAGAAGATTGCTGAAATGATGTGTACGCAACTGCGTATCTGGATATCTGCGCCTAACAAAGGTGTCACTACGCACGACTTAAATGTTACGTTTATAACCGTAGCAACAGACCTCAGATGAGCCCAGACGCTCTGCGGCTCTTGTTATTGTATATTGTTACAAATTAGTTGCATTGGTCATAGGCATCATTAAACGGCGTAATCGCCACTGAGACGGAATTTTCATAACTATAAGTGTTTATAAAAATATAAATCTATACGGCGATACTTAACTCATGGAGTTACTCTTGAAGATGCGTACTTCGATCATTTTACGACTACGATGCAGATTTTGTTAGGTAATTCTAAATCATGCCAATGTATATAGTATAACTTGTGTATTTTCACACACACACACACACACACACACACACACACACACACACACACATACGCATATACGCAGGCAACACACAACGCGCATGCACGGTGCATGGGTGTGATACAGGCGCGTATACATGCGGGCATTCAGCACGATGTCTGTATATCCGCACGAGTTAGAGACAAAATGACACCGTGGTGAGCTATCGAGGTCAAAACATTTATTTATATACGTGCAGGTAATACCAGCGGCGAACACCCTCTTGTCACTGACTATATACAGTTGAATATCATCTGAAAACAGATTAGCATTACGAATGAATAGAAGCCGCGGATGCTCTCGTATCGTAGCTGTCGGCTGCTGACTGCGTACGTGCCAAGTAGATGTTGATCGCGGTGTAAGCAGCTTGAGATCGACAGAATATAATGGCGGACAGACGACGGATAATGCGTTACCCGATTTACCTGTTTGTTCCACCCCGCGCAAATCCACCGAGTGGGGCGCCAGCCGTCAGGCGACCGCTTCCGCCACTAGAACTACAGGAGTAATAATCCGCGAGAAGAGACGTTGCGCAAGTAAGGCGTATCTCGATCGAATAGCAGCATATCGTCGAGTGTGCGACGCAATGTACCGTAATGCATGTTATGGTAATTAAACGCGCGCGGTGTGCTATGCAATCACGAACGCCTCTCCTGCACCCCGACAACAACCATTAAACACGTCGTCAGCGCAATATCAGCAGGTCGCGATCGCATATTAGTGCCTCAGCACGCTCGCGATTGTAAATGATGTGCGACCGACGAACGCGGGAATTTCTATGCAATTAAAAAGAAGAATATATGTGACTGCGTGGCTCTGCCAAGATCAAGTCTGGCATCACATAAAACAAGTATACCCACGATGCACAACAAACCTTTAGTAAACATTACAGTAAATGCTGTTAGGGTGCGAGCGCCTACATACTCCCACACGAGGGCAAGCCAAATAGTGAGTACACAGTGACAGGCCACATACAAGTTTCGGGCCAGCAGGCAAAGGTCAATGATTCGGAAACACCGAATAGCAAGTGAATTTAAGCATTGAGTGCTCGGAAGCACCCACGCCCGCGTTATTAACTAAGCAACAGTAGAGCTTATATGCATCAGAAGGGCGCTGCTGATTTTCCGTCTCTCACACGGAATTGTCATGCAATCATCGTTGATTACTCGATTAGGAAGGCGCAGTTATATATAGCGTGACTTAATTCATAGAACGTATCCAACTGCCCTCCGATTTAACGAGTACGTTGTCTTCGACTAACCAGTGCGATAGGTCGAGGGGTAAGGGCGTTAGCATGCATGGCTGGGTATGTTCTACCCGACGTCCTCAGCATGACTTAATTGCTGCATGAGCTCGTGTCTCGATCGCTTGAACGGAATGACACCTTGCTATTGAGAGGGAGAGAAAGAGAGAGCAAGAGAGAGCGAGAGAGAGGGGGGAAGAGAGAGAGAGAGAGAGAGAGAGAGAGAGAGAGAGAGAGAGAGAGAGATTTCTCCCACAAAGAGATATATAGACATTAAAGACAGCATGGCGAAGAATAAGTGTCTGATAACCTTTTGACCCTCAAGAAGAGGTTAAACATGAATTCCTGAACTGCCTCAATGATGTCCACAGTGTTCTCAATATTTATGGCACATCCATAATCCAGAAAGCCAATAAACCTGTAGCCGAACGGGTACAGCACAGGATTACGGATCAAAGGTCCTTGGATCGAATCGCATCAGATTTTTTATTATTTACCTGTTGTTCTGTATTTTCTATCTTTATTCCTTAACTATTTTTTCCAATTAACGCAAATATTTACATGATTTATTTACAACAATTTAATAACAACAAATAATTTTTACAACAATTAATTTTTTTGTATAGGGGTAGGGTTAGGTTAGGCCACAATGCACGCATGAAACAGAGTTTCAGGCACGCCGATTTGTATTAGACCACATGGGATTTGGGAGGTATGCAGAATGCAGAAGGTTGCTGAAATGATGTGTACGCAACTGCGTATCTGCATATCTGCGCCTACAAAGGTGTCACTACGCAACGACTTAAATGTTACGTTTGAGCCCGGCGCACAGTGAGTTATTTTACTCAAGTAAATAAACGCATGAATCATCATTTACTCACGTGTGCGGCGGATTTTTCGTTGAGTAATTTGAACGCATGCGTCATTTATTCACGTGTGCGGCGTTTTTCGTTTGAGTAATTTGACTCATGCGTCATTTGCTTGAGTAAAACACTCACTTGTGCGTGGGCATTATAACGCCGTAAGCAACAGACCTCAGATGAGCCCAGACCCCTGCGGCCTTTTTATTGTATATTGTTACAAATTAGTTGCATTGATCATGAGGCATCATTAAACGGCGTAATCGCCACTGAGACGGAATTTTTCATAACTATAAGTGTTTATAAAAATATAAATCTATACGGCCGATACTTAACATCATGAGTTGCTCTTGAAGATGCGTACTTTCGACCAATTTACGACTACGATGCAGATTTTGTTAGGTAATTCTAAATCATGCCAATGTATATAGTATAACTTGTGTATTTATACAGAAAGCACTATACACCGTGTGCGTACTTACTCATATTGCAATGTTTTAAATTGAAATTACAGTCAGCGTTCGTAATTGTAATTTTTTTATCGCGCAACCGACGACATTTCTACATGTTACGGCGCCTAGTGAAATCATAATTCATGAAAGCAGACGATAGTAGCGCTCGGCGGATGTCCGTCGCGGGAGAGCTGTAAAGAAGTAATAACTCGGTGGCTCCTACTATACTCGTTCTTGGAGGGCATTCCGCTCGTGAATTGATGGCGCTTTCGTCGTCGAGAGAGAGAGAGAGAAGGAGAGAGAGAAAGAGAAAGAGAAAGAGAGAGAGAGAGCGAGAAAGAGAGAGAGAGAGAGAGAGAGAGAGAG
>NW_014577272.1:130541-148457 GCF_000485595.1 Priapulus caudatus | reverse complement strand
AGGAGAAGAGAGCGAGCGAGCGAGAGAGAGAGCAGGAGAGAGAGAGAGGGAGAGGATGAGCCGAGCGAAGAAGAGCGAGAGAGAGAGAGAGAAGAGAGAGAGAGAGCAACGGAGAGAGAGAGAGAGAGAGAGAGAGCGCAAGAGAGAGAGAGAGAGAAGAGAGAGAGACAAGAGCGCGAGCGAGAGGAGAGAGAGAGAGAGAGAAGAGCGAGGAGAGCGAGCGAGAGCTACGAGCGAGCGAGCGAAGAGAGGAGGAGAGAGAGAGAAGAGCGAGAGAGAGAGAAGAGAGGAGAGCGAGAGAGAGAGAGAGAGAGAGACAGAGAGAAGAGAGACGAAGAGAGCGAGCGAGCGAGCGAGAAGAGAAGAGAGAAGAGGAGAGGGAAGGAGGAGGAGAGAGAGGGACGAGCGAAGCGAGCGGAGAGCAGAGAGGGAGGAGAGAGAGGAAATATGAGAGAAGACGCGAGTAAGAAGAGAGGAGAGAGAGAGAGAGAAGAGAACGAGAGAGCGAGATAAGAGGTAGAGAGAAGAGAGGGAGGAGAGATGAGAGAGCTGTAGGAGAAGAAGAGAGAGAGCGCGAAGAGAGAGAGAGCGTACGCGCATTGTCCACTGCTGGCCGTCGTCCATGTTTTAATAATTCAGACACCAGATCGGCCCGCGAGAGAGACAGAAGCACTTAAACGAACCTGATTGCATCGTACAATGTCGACCGGCGACGCCCGTCATATATAGCGTTGGCTCGGTCAATTAAACTGATTCGATTACACTAAATTCCCTCGTCGCGGCAACGAGCTCACAATTTGATACAGTCGCTATGTCGCGAATATCGACTGCTTACGTAGATTAGCAGATGTAGCAGGTGTAGCTCGACCTCAGTTGATCCAGTGTGTGTGTGCTGTGTGTGTGTGTGTGTGTGTGTGTTGTGTGTGTGTGTGTGTGTGTGTGTGTGTGTGTGTGTGCTGTGTGTGTGAAGTTGTGTGTGTGTGTGGTGTGTTGTGTGTGTGTGTGCTGTGTGTGTGTGTGGTGTGTGTGTGTGTGTGGTGTATGTATGCGTATGTGTGTCGCGTGCGCGCGCGTGGTTTGTCTGTTGTGTGTGTGTGCGCGCCGCACGTGCGCGCGTGTATGTGGTACTGCGTATGCAGCGTGCGACGTGCGAGCGGTGCGAGCGTGCGAGCCGTCGTGCATGTGCGTGTGCGCCGTGTCTGCGCGCGCGCGCGCGTGTGCGTGTCTGTGCGTGTGCGCGTGTCTACGTGTGTGTACGCGTGCGTGTGCACTTATGTGCTTGCTTGACAAGTTTCAGATCTAGATCAATTAGACCAATCGCAACTAATTAGGTCAATTGTGACCATGTGTCGACACCGCCCTGTGCACACGACGTGAATGTTTCTTCCCCGTAGAACGCGGATGATCGGGGCTCGTTAATGCTGCCTCCCTACTCAAAGCCTGTCGTCGAGCATAAAATCTTACAAAACCTAGCTATTTTAAGTTTGTGTTTTTATACCTGTTTATACGTGCATGAAAAGCACAAATAGGATTACGTGTAGAAGCATAACTTAATTACGGGACGCGAGATGAAATATATAAAAGGCTATTTATATTTGCCGCTCCCCATTTTCGCCGAAATGAGACGCAGCTGTCGTTCAAGCGAATGCAATGACCAGTAAAAGAAGCAGCGTCTAGACGCGATGTTCAGTGGTTTTTTTCAAGGTTGTCTGGGCAATGCTATGATTTTTTTGTCAAGGCATATAACATTCCTTGTAGTGGAAGTATATAATTATAATTATCAGGAGTTAATAAAGACAAATTTGTCATTATTAACTCCTGATACATATGTGTGTGGGTGTGTGTGCGCGTGCGTGTGCGTGTACATGTGCTTGTGTATGTACGTGTGCATGAGTATTGGTTGTACTCATTTTTAGCTCGATCTCAAGCTGTAGAATCGCATGAATTGTCCGTCCGTCCATGCGTCCGTCCGTGCGTCTGTCGTGCGTCCGTCGGTCAACCGTTGGGCATCAAATTTTAACCGCTCGACGTAACGCCGATATTCGGACGTGGGGGGGGATCGTGAAAAGGACATCGGGATGAACCCAATTTGGGTAAGTGGGTCAAAGGTAAGATGTGTGAACGGAGGAGGAATCATTTACCCCTTAAGTTAAGGTATAGGAGGAAATACGAATTGCGGCACAAATGTGAACAGATATCAGACATTTTCGCTGAGACATGGCCTAAGACAGAGTGAAAACTTTTTGTTTTCAGCGGCTGACCTACATTTTTATCACTTTATTGAACGGACGGCATGAAATGAGCTTTCCACTGACGTGCGAAGAGTCAGTGTCTGATAACCTTTTGACCCATCAAGAGGAGGTTAAACATGAATTCCTGAACTTGCCCTCAATGATGTCACAGTGGTTCTCATCTTTATGGCATATCCGTTCTGTAATCTAAGAAAGCTAATAGCCTGGGTAGCCGAACGGTGACGAACAGGATTAGGCTCAAAGGTCTTGAATCGAATCTACCCCCCCCCCCCCCCCCCGCCCCCCCCCCCCCCCCCCCCCCCCCCCTCCCCCCATCCGATTTTTATTATGTTATTCCTGTTTTCTGTATTTTGCTATCTTTATCTATTTAAGCTATTTTTCATAACGCAAATATTTTCTTGATTTATTTACAACAATTTAATAAGTAAAAAACACAAATAATTTTTAACAACATTAAATTTTTTTTAAATAGGGTAGGGTTAGGGTTAGGGACACATGCACCAATAAAAACAAGGAAGTCTATCAGGCACGCGATTTGTATCAACAGCAATGGAATATTGGAGTATGCAAATGCAGAAGATGCTGAAATGATGTGTACGCACCTGCGTATCTGATATTGCGGCTAACAAAGGTGTCACTAGCCACCGCACGACTTAAATGTTACGTTTATAACCGTACAACAGACCGTCAGATGAGCGCGACGCTGCTGGGCTCTTGTTAATTGTATATTGTTACAAATTAGTTGGCCATGTGGTCATAGGCTCATTAAATTGGCGTAATCGCCACTGAGAAGGAATTTTCATAATACTACGTGTTTATAACATATAAATCATTATAACGCGATACTTACTCATGGAGTTACTCTTGAAGATGCGTCTTCGATTCATTTTAGCGACTACGATGCAGATTTTGTTAGGTAATTCTAATGCATGCCATCCTGTATATAGTATCATTTGTATTTTACAGAAGCGCTGTACCCGTGTGCGTACTTACTCATATTGCACTGTTTAAAGTGCTTACGTCCCAAGAACTCACACTCTAACACACAAATCAGTAAGTATCTTTATGGTTATTTGTACAAAATAAAATGTATAAAATAGCAATTAGTGATTCTCCTGTTTACTTTCATCGCATCCCCTACCCTTCCCCCTTTATATGCCGCTAATTTGCCGGTGAAACAGAGGACGACATTATTTGGAAGCAGTACGGGCATCGTGTTAGACAACATAAATTACCAAATCGTTTAGATTTTTGCAAATTTAAACTCAACGTAAAACATTTTTATCAGGTGATAGTTTGAGGATATATTTTAGTAACGGTTGTCTTTCCCCTTTTAATGAAAAATAACCTAGAAAATTACGGCGCCTAGTGAAATCATAATTCATGAAAGCAGACGATAGTACGTCGCGATTCCGTCGCGGGAGAGCTGTGAAGAAGTAATAACTCGGTGGCTGCCTACTATACTCGTTCTTGAGGCATTCCGCTCGTGAATTTGATTGGCCGCTTTCGTCGTCGAGAGAGAGAGAGAGAAGGAGAGAGAGAAGAGAAGGAAAGAGAGAAGAGAGAGAAAGAGCGAGGAGAGAGCGAGAGGGAGAGGAGAGAAGAAGAGAGAAGAGAGAGAGAGAGGAGAGAGAGAGAGAGATTGCTGCCACAAAGCGGATATAGCATTGAGGCCAGCAGTAATGTCGTGTCGGTTATCAGGGACAGTCCTCGCCCTCTTTAACACCGACTAATTTAAATAGATCTCAGCGACGCCACTACGGAACGTACAGCGAGAATTTCAAAAACATGTCGTAGCCAGTATGCGTGCAAGCCGTTATCATAATGGAGCTCGTAATATAAGCAGGGGCGGATGCCGGATTTTTGTCATAGGGGGGGGGTGCAGGTGGGAGAAGGGCACTTTGAGTTTTGTAGGGCAACTGAAGGCGCGGTTGGCGCCGCCGCTTTTCGTCGCGAGGACGCGCAGGTGCGAAGGAAACCGGTGGGGGTGCGGGGCCTCCCCCAGAAATTTTTTAAAAATCAAGATTCCTTTTTTATGGCATTTTCAGAGCATATGAGCGAAATTTTTGTACTTCAAGTGCTTGTCATAGCAATGAAAAGACAATTCCAGTTACAGGCAACAATCGACCAAGCCACAAAAACCTCAACTTGCTTGAAATTACTGCCACAGAGCGACAAAATCTACGTCCCGTGTGAAATCGAACTGCGATATGGCATTGAACACACCTTTTCATTCCAACGCCTCTCAATCATCCTAGTGCTACCCCCTCCATCTTCATATGCCTTTTCCGTACTCACTACATTTAATCTATAAAACTTTGAATTTTCCCCCTTTTTTCTTCAACATTGAATTTCAATTGACTGATATATTATCTTACTTAAACATACTCAGTATTATACTCTTGCCACACCCGCGGCCGTGTACAGGATTCTGATACGGGACGAGGTTCCAATCCGTAACCCAAACTTGGGACACGCACAAGCGCGGGGTCTGGGGGCCCTGCCGTCCAGATTTTTTTGAAATTAGACCGCCACTCAGACTCGTTTTTCTGGCGCGAGCAGGTGGGGGGTCCAGACGCCCCTGGACCCCCCACCCCCGTAACCGCCCCTGTGCCAGTAGTACTTACTTTACCAAAATTTAGACGCAACGGAAGTGGCTGCTTGCCAGAGCACCGCAATCATGTCTAGTACTACTAAGTACGTTTAAAGTAAACCAAATGCAAATTCCATCGAAAAGCTATCAGATGAATATTATTGAAAGCAAACTTAGAGGGGTTATTTACCCCAGGAGGGTACCCAGTCTATAACAAAGCGCAATCAACGGTGGCGCAGCCTGGCCGGCGAATCTGTCGCCGCCCCAGAAACAGTCGGCTCAGCCCCGCCGTCCCCCCCTAAAAAACTCTCGCAAACATCAACTTATTTTTCAGTATTTTTCTTGGCTTAAAAATCTATATTATTTTTTAAAAAAATTGGAGAATTTTTTTTGTGTGGGGCCAGAAAAAGGGCACCTCAAATTGTTAGGGGGGGCCGACCCCCCCCCCGAGATCCGCCCCTGATATATCGTCGTCATTAAATATCGTAGGTATGTAAATATGAAATACGCATATAACGCGCGATGTGGTGTCCATATCCAGCTCATCATACCAGTGAGTGGACACGCTATGTTTATGGCTCACTACCTCCTCGCTCAAGTGAATCCGCATAGTCATGGTTGTGATTCAGCATCTGATGCCCGTCATCCCACCCTTTTTGGCCGTCGGCTCTCCACCGCCACCAGCGTGATCACAGGCAGCTGGCAGGCCATGACACCGCGAGAAGCGCAAGTGCGAGTCCGTGATCCTATTTCGTGACTTATTAAATGCAAGTCGGTGATGTACCGCGGAGTCGGCGGACAACGCATCGCGACCGAGTAGCTTTATTTATTCCGGTAGCGGTGGGAGCCTGCGCGCTAATAACTATTTGCAGACCAAGACAACGGACAAATTTGACAGTGGCTGTCAGATCCTGAATGATTATTAGAGAATGGGCCTCGGTCCAGTTTGACGAGAGGCGTGTATCATGTGTCTCCGATAGAATTGCAGTTAGTGATATTTCCTTTGTGCGCATGTCCCGGCCTGCACGAGATTACATACCTTCGTTCAATGTCATAGAGAGGTCTGTCGATTAGTGTTGAAATAGATTGCATTGAATTTAACGCGCCAGCGCGGCTTGACTTGTCTTTAATATTAAATATTTCTTTTAATTTATGTTTAATGTACTATTTTTTTTAAATTAACTTTATTTTTAAACATAATCGACAGACATACAGCGACAAACCACTCTCTTACGCCAGTCTAGTGTGGTTCACCTCTATGGGCATTAGCGATTTTAATTCGCCATTCACATACGATTATGGCGCAAGTAGCTCGGTGTGTCATTCGGAGATTGATTTTGTATCACCGATAATTTAGAACGCTGGCTAGCATTCGAGCCGCCCGATTGATGCTTAGATCTCATTGACGGTCGCAGTGTCTCGTCGTTCATGACAGCTTTTATGGCGCTAGATCAAGATGTGTTTCTAACTCGCACGCAAGAACACATACAGCTACAAACTCGGCGCGAGAGAGAGAGAGAGAGAGAGAGAGAGAGAGAGAGAGAGAGAGAGAGAGATTGCTGCCACAAAGCGGAATATAGGCATTGAAGCCAGCAGCAATGGTCGTGTCGGTTATCAGGGACAGTCCCTCGACATATTTAACACCGACCTCATTTTAAATAGATTCTCAGCGACGCACTACGGAACGTACACGAGAATTCTCAAAACAGTCGTAGCCAGTATGCGTGCAAGCGTTAATAATAATGGTAGCTCGTAATAAACCGTCGTCATTAAATATCGTAGGTAATGTAAATATGAAATACCGCATATAACGCGCGGATGTGGTGTCATATCGTTTATCAGTGAAAGTGACACGCTATGTTTATGGATAAATGTTCGTAAGTGAATCGCATAGTCATGGTTGTGATTCACATCTGATGCCCCGTCATCCCACACCCTTTTTGCCGTCGGTTAACGCACGCGTGATCACAGGCAGCTGGCAGCCATGACACCGCGAGAGCCAACTGCGAGTCGTGATCCTATTTCGTGATCTTATTAAATTGCAAGTCTGTGATGTACGCGGAGTCGCGGACAACGCATCGGCGACCGAGTAGCTTATTTATTCCGGTAGGGTGGGGAAGCCTGCGCCGCTAATAACTATTTGCAGACCAAACAAACCGGACAAATTTGACACGTGGCTGTCAAATCCCTGGAATATTTTAGAGAAGGGACTCGGGTACAGTTTTGAGAAGAGCGATGTATCCTGCTGTCTCCCGATAGAATTGCAGTTAGTATATTTCCCATTGTGCGCTGTCCAGGCCTGCACGAGATTAAATACATTCGTTGCATGCATGAGAGGTCTGTCGATTAGTGTTGAAATAGTTGCCATTGTAATCTTAAAGCGCCAAGCGGGTAGTTGTCTTTATATTAAATATTCTTTTAATTTATGTTTAATCGTACTATTTTTTAAATTAACATTTTTAAACATGATCGACAGAAATACAGCGGACAAAACACTCTATTACGCCAGTCTAGTGTGTTCTACATCTATGCATTAGCGATTTAATTCGCCATTCAATCTGATTAGGGCGGCAAGTAGCTCGTGTGTCATTCGGAGATTGATTTTGTATTCAACCGATAATTTAGAACGCTGCTACGCATTCGAGACCCGATTGATTGCTAGATCTCATTGACGGTCGCAGTGTCTCGTGTGCATTACACCTTTTATGCGCTAGATCAGATTTTTTCTAACTCGCACGCAAGAACACAATACAACTAGCAAACTCGCGCATCGAAGATGCCACACGCCGGGATGAGTGCGGAAATGAGTGCTGGCTGGCTTTGTATAGGCCGACACGGGAATTAAAAGCCAATGCAGCTCGTACATGAGATGGGAAAGTGAATTGGATTGAACTGCCAAGAGCCGTTGTACAGAACTGCTGCGATTTCATTATGTAATGCGCACGATACCGCGCACACATGTGCATGCATGTAGGCGCAGAGGCGCACACGCACGGACGTACGCACACGCGGACACGGGCGCGCACCCCAAGCACGCACGCACGCACGCATGCACGCGCGCACACGTAACCGCAACCGCGTACACGCTCCATACATGCGCACTAGCATGTGCGCACAGATACATAAATCTCTCGTTTCTTTCATTAGTCAAAGAAGACACTGAGCAATTTCCCAAGTTCGATTGTTGCTCAAATTTTCGTTACCGCCATTACGTGAAATCATCAGTCATATTGCTCAGCGCACGCTTCCGCGGAGGAATAGTATACTGCAATTCATCTAGCGTCCCAAGACACTATGGCTTCCAATCTTCCCGTTGTCTTTCATACACCGCATGACATTTGGCGGCGCAGACTAGGAAACGAGCGGCTACTAATTCGAATGCCTGCAGTATGGCGTTATCGTTATATATGCCGTATTATACGTCTTGTGGGCGCGGGCGCGGGTAGTAGTAAATTTGTTAATAGTATAATATACGTATAATATAATAGTACGTGGCAAAGGCTTGGTAGAATCTAAATTTTAAAGGATTATTTAAAGAAAGTTTTATGTATTTTCTTACCATCATAGATAACGCCTTGTAATTTACCAACGTATGTATACAATACAATGATTTAAGTATAACGCATCATCAGTAACTTTACTTTGTGGCTACTTTGTATCTTTTGTATAGTATTTGTGATGGACCAAGAAGAGAGAAGATGCCATTAGAAACCATCTGAATGGGAGTGAATTTAGAAGTATAGAAGAATTCGAAATTGACAGCAGCAACAATAGCTGCCGCGAGGTGAATGAAGTAATCAAAACACACAGGAAGGCTGGCTTCCTTTATATATAGTCGCCCCCTATTGACCGCTGAAGTGTTATAAGTACTCATGAAACGGAAGGAGTGCAGGCTCTAGCCGACTGCTAATGAATTGCGTCAGAGCGGCGTGTGCGAACACAGAGAGCGCCTCGACAGATCACAAACACTCACGACTCTGCGCCGCGCAGCTGTGTAGTGTACCACGACTTGTTGTTATCAGCGGATACTGCTGCACGTTGTCACTCTATATGTCTCTATATGCGCAGATGTCACCTGCAGCAAAGCACGTAGGTCGCGTCGTTCGGTCGGGCAGGGGAAAGTGTCAAATCAGCTTATGCGTTGCATGTGTGCAGCTTATGCGGTGTGGTAATAACAAAACGCGACGGAGTCGCGGAATGCGACAAGGATAATTTTTCACCGAGATATACATCCAACATCCGCCAGTGCGTCACTCCTCTATATATTATACGTGAGGAACTATTTCCGGACTCCGAACACCTCGCCTTTCTTATTATACTACAATCTCATTTATCCCGACGACACGAAACCAAGTGCAACGACATTTATTACTCCTGAAACTCCCTCCTCGCTTAGTGGAACAGCATTCGATCTCATTTGTCAGTGGTCTTTATTCCTGCAGTCGAGGCGATGGCAGGGTAACACCAACCGCTAGATACAGCTAAGTAGTTTTGTTTTTTTAAACCATGTTAGGCATTATTATAACGACGGAGGTATATGTACCGACATCCCAGTTACTCTATGGATACGTGTATAGATGCTCAGGTTTGACCTGACACTACTGCGATGAGCCGTAGATAGGCCTGCCCACACACTAAAAGGCTTTTGGGACACACACGTGTTGACTAATGTCACATTAAAACTATCTGTGGCTCGTTAAGTGTTGCCATGGCTTCCGATAGCTCTCACGAACAGCAGCGTCACTCGTCAGTTACTGAGCATATGTGGAGCACTTATACGCTGCTGCGAAATGCATTAGGCCTTGCGCAATATCATCGACTGTTAGTGAGAGCAGCAATTAAAAGAAATAACGCGAGTAAAGTTGTCACAGCTCTGCATGTAGGCTTTATGCCGTTACTGTTATCTTCCACGCGTGATCATGTGAGAGATCTCGACCCCCATCTTCGAGAATAATGATATAAAGCGCTATTGAATCGCGCACAATTACACGCGTTAGCTTCTGGTTGGTCATGCATTGAATTACGGTTTAAACTCTAACACTGGAAAAAAATGACATATTTACAAACCGTAGCAAGTACATTACTGGGCACGCGTGGTTTCCATTGACCGGATTTCGCCCCAAGTCTAATTTTACAAAGGCACTCGCCGCGTATCGTTTTCCGCCTCGTTAGTTGACAGACACGTAAGCGAATGGTCACAGAGACGCCGGCGTCGCCTACAAATGCCAGTCGACACGCAACTACGGAACCCAATCGACGGAAGCTAGAACTAATATACGCGAAAGAATTGGTCTTGAGACGGCGCTGCCTCGCGCGCACAGAGTTCGACGATGCTTAATTAAAAGCCCGTGATATATATATAGCAGCGGCAGTTAACAGCTGTGTTCAGCGATAACCTAACTCTTGTGTCGCCCGCGGACGCAGACGGCGCGCACGATCAATCGGCGTAAGTCGCTTTAATTCACGCACAGTTCGCCTTTTTGGCCGCCATCTTACGGCATGTACGAATACTATGCGACGCTTTCCTGATTGCTCGGAGTGTGATTACGTACGTAGTGATAATTCGACGAATGCTTGTCGAAACCCCAGAGAGCCCCTGCAGCAAGAGGCATAAGGTTTAAATTGTGTTCCATAGCGTATTTATGTATAATGTTGTCGTAATCCTTCTTTAAGCGATTGCTAAATGCGGGATATTATAGATGGCAGCATTTGGCGCACGGGCGGCAATTTAATTGGTTTATAAAAATAAACCTGGCTCGCACTTTCCCAGAAGTCTCAGTCATCGCTACCATTGCCGTAGGGTTTCTTACCTAAATGTTTTGTTTCCAACTATTCTATACGGTTTTCTCACATGAGTGATTTCTTTGTAAATGTTTTATGCGGGGTTCTTCACATAAAGGTCTTGTTTGTCAACAGTCTATACAGAGTTACACTCACAACCGTTTGGTTTGTAACAATTCTACTCCTGTGGTTCTTCACGTAATAAGTTTTGTTTGCCACTATTCCACGAGGTTCTACGCGTTTCCTCTCTCGCTACGGCGCGCGCATAGCACATATATACTACCAAGAACGAATAATAATGTATTATTG
Source organism: Priapulus caudatus (assembly GCF_000485595.1). Classification (NCBI taxonomy): domain Eukaryota; kingdom Metazoa; phylum Priapulida; class Priapulimorpha; order Priapulimorphida; family Priapulidae; genus Priapulus; species Priapulus caudatus. The sequence continues at coordinate 137,522 of NW_014577272.1, read as the reverse complement.
GCTCTTAATAATACGTCGCTCTACACGCGCGCTCTTTTCGTTGCAGCCGACGCATCCACGATGAAGAGCTGGCTGTCCACCCGCAAGACGGCGCTGTTTCAGGGCGCCAGCGACATGATAAACACGGCGACGAGCAACGTCATCACGCCGAACACGATCCCGCAGTTCGTCATCCCGAACCGCTGCGACGCCGGCAGCAACGAGAGCATGCTCAGCGAGGTCGGCGGCCAGGAGAGCGACGAGCAGCTGAGCGTTTGCAGCAGCGTCGGCTCGTTGCGACACAATCCGACCAACCTGACGCTCGAGCTGCCCGAGGATCGCGCGCAGCCCGTCAACGAGGAGCCGCGCTCGTGTCCGTGCAGTCCCGTTATCAAGTACCGCAACGAACCGAAGCGAGAGTTCAGCTCGGCCGAGTGCCTGCGCGCGCTCGTCTACGTCACGCAGCGCATACGACGCAAGAGCGCGTCGCCGCTGCGAGGCGGCGCGTCGCAGGCCAGTCTGTCGCCCGACGCCGAGCAAGCGACGAACCGCAGCGGCCGCCTGCTGTCGATCGGCGCCGACCAGTGCGTCCGACAGCGATCCGGATCCGAGTCGCAGCTGAAGCTGATGGCGACGCGGCGGGCGAGCTCGCTGAAGCCAGACGAGGTCGGCGCGCAGGACCCCCAGCGCAACAAGTCGGCCAGCTTCAGCATCTCGGAGCCGCTGCGCAACGTCTGCCTGCGGTCGGCGCTCGAAAAGGACGTCGACCTGCAGCGCCAGCTGGCGAGCAAACTCGCCAAGAAGTGTCCGTCGTCGCCCGGCGGCCGACAGAGGAGCGACAGGCGAGAGAATAGCTCGCTGCGGCGTCGGCAGTCGTCGCTGACGAGCACCGACGAACGGCTCTACCTCGCCGGCTCCTCCTGTCCGCAGGTGAAGATCGAGAAGAGCGACTCGATTGACCACAACGGCTTCAACGCCGCCGACGTCGGCTTCCCATTTCACGGCATGCCGCTCTACAAGAGCCAGTCGCAGGACTCTCGTCTGTCGGAGATCGACGAGCCGTTGGCGGCGAAGCTGACGATTGCTAACTCGTACAACGGCGTCATCAAGTACTCGCTGCAGTACCTGCCAGGCAGCGAGCAGCTGAAGGTGCTTGTTTTGAACGGGGTCGACGTCGGCGGCCAGCATCGAGTGCACGCCGTCAGCAGCTGCGTGCGCCTCTGCCTCATGCCAGGCAAGCTGCAGAAGACGACGACGCGCACGATCAAGAACACGCAGGTGCCAAACTTCGACGAGGAGTTTCACTTCGCCAACCTGACGATAGAGATGCTGCCGCAGCTGCAGCTGAAGCTGAAGGTGATCAACAAGGAGAGCCAGTTCACGAAGCCCGAGATTCTCGGCGAGGTGTGGGCGAAGCTAGATCCCGTCGATCTGACTACGGAAACTATCTTTAAAAGTCGCCTGAAGCCAAGGTCGTCCTTGTTGGTAAGACTTGAAGTTGTTATTAGGAATACATTTTTGTGCGAGTGCACTATTCTTGTTATTATGATTATGATTATGATTATGATTATGATTATGATTATTATTATTATTGTTATGCTTTATTCTATTCGCGTGTCGCCTGCGCGCGCGTTCGCATATAGCGCAGAGTGGTTCGTGTATATTTAATAGCACGATGTGGCAACATAAACAAGGCATAGCTATTAGATACACGGCGTGTGACGCATAAACCAGTACACTGGTGATAATTTAGCACTAGGGACCTGTCAAGAGCCGAGTAAAATTTCCGGCCAAATAATACGATTGCGACTGCATGGGGGAAGGCGGTCGATATTAATTACACCTATATATATGTGATGTTATATGTACAATGTCGCTGTGCACGACGCTATTGGAGATTCGTATATACCAAAATATTACACTACACCCAAGCACGCGCACGCATATACACACAAATATTTGTGAAATGTTAACATCCGCTGCATGACGTGCCCATTGGCAGTGCGCCATCGCCAGCGTTAAAGAAACGTGAAGGCTGTTTTTAACGTTTAATACCGAAACCGTCCTTCTGCGAAATCTGAAAGCAAAAAAAAACAAAAGTACGAAAGTACGGGTTTGAAATGGAAATAAAAGGGGGTTTGAAATGGAATTCTCATCTGCAGAAACATGTTGGCTAAATGTCAAATCCTCGTGTAAGCTCGCCCCGCGGTATCGCTCCGCATGTTTTGCATGTGGCCCGCAGGAGCTGCACTTGATCCAAAGGTATGCAATCGCTGCGTTCATTAAGCCTAGCGCACACACTAGAGCAAAACACCCTAAAGCATAACGCACACACTAGAGCAAAACACCCTAAACGTGGAGCAAAACGTGTTTCGCTCGATGTTCGTGGCTGTGTGCGGATTCCCGAAACAAACAACATTGCTCAGCTGAGCGTGTTTCGCTGAACAAGCAATGTTTGATTCGCGGAACGTGTTTTCGCCTGAGCGTACGTTTTGCTCGGGTGTGTGCGTCAATCGTTCTGCTACGCAGCAAAACACCACAGACGGTCTCCAATCAATATCCTTAAAAATATCACATGACACACAAAATTGGATGTCCATTGGATGGCTATTTTTGATGTCATGTGACAGCGGCGCTGTACGCAGTGTTTCCGTATGTTTTGCTCAGCTGTGTGCTGTGTCGGGTGGCGTGTGTGCGCTTGCTCGCCGAGCAAAACGCGAAACGCTCAAAAACACAATTTTCCGTTTTGCTCGGATGTGTGCGCTAGGCTTTACGCTCTAACATGGTATGTCAGGTAGCATCTTATAATGACGAATTTAATAGCAAGATAGAGCGAGAAAGGACCAAGACAAATGTTGACCAAGTGTCCCTAGAAACGTTGCGGTTACCGGGGTCCCGCTGCGGAGATGGCGATATAATATTATACGCTATGACAAACTGTATATATGCAGCAGCGGGGGTATAAATCATGAAAATCCATATCTCACTTTAGCGTGTTTGCTTACGGCAGCGCAAATGCACAAATTCTCACGCATCAGGGTGATATTCGGCGAAACAGCATTAGAATTGGTTTCGGAATAAAAAAAACTCCACTGCAGTTCAGCCGACTGTTTGTACGGCGCGCCTGTCGTGCGATAATGGTGCTATAATCACAGGGATGCTTGCTATCATGCTTGACTTGCATCGAAGGCATGCATACCGTACAGACTAGATACTCGTCGGTCTTCCGTGATCCTCATTTAGCTTGCTATTACTACCGTCTCGGTTCAGGATGGAGACAATCGTCCCTAAATCCGTGTATATACCCCGATGATTGAAATGTCTAGACATTGCTGGGTATTACTTCGCCAAACAAAATATGCTACAAGTATGTTTGCACATAGATGAACAGGAAGTCGATTGAAATATACTCGCATAATTTTGCATGGGATTTGCCACATGGAAATATATTCCCACAAGAAAAGCACAATGTTTATTGGTAATCAATGCGTATTCATCATGCCACTACCCTCAAGCGAGGAACTTCTAAAAGGTTATAAATCATAGCTTTAAAACGTTGGAAACCTTAAAATAATTACAGTTAATCTCTATATTCTAGGCGCTAGGATATAACCTAGCAATTTACTAGTCGTGTCTGCATCGTCATGATTGTCCAGCTTTTCTACCCACATGACTATGCCGGATTAGTTTGAGTTAGATAAAACACATTAAGTCGAAAATACTTGTTTTGCAGTAAACGTGCACGCATGCTCTATAACGCTTGAACGCAAACACTGTTCAGCGTGCGACAGCGTGATAACGATTCTATGTGATTTCCATTCTAGACAACGTCGCGCCGTATGCGTAGGCTGCATGTTGAGAGTGTATAACTAAAATTAGTATAGTTTTATTGTGTTCCACGAATGTGATTCGTGTAATGGTAGGCTTATATCAATTGAAGCAACCAAGAGCCAGACTCCAGGCCGGGTTCATTCTTCCTCAGCCGAGCACAGCATATATAGCGGACAGCCGGCTAGGTTGTTGTTGTTGTTTGGTGGGTTGTCTGCCGACAATTATCAAATACAATGAAAATAAATCAAATTTAAAGACACACCGCATTACATACGTGGCTTCATAATCGAAATTATGATTACGTATTATTATGAGATTATTATAAGCGTAATTACAGTGATATTATACGATGAGTATTGTAAGTATCCATTTTAATAGCGTATCCATATTACCAAGAGCCCATTAACCCTTAAGGGGTTAATGGGCTCTTGATATTATCGCCAACACGATCCATGAGATAGGTCCACGCCTCGATTGCATGGGCATGATTCTTTAATTAAATGTATTTTATATAATATTTTTTTAAATATAGTTTGTGCCTAGTGAGAAAACACTAACGAAGCATTTTACTTAAATTGATTGAAGGTACGCGCTTAGAATTACATGCGAGCTAGGGTATCTCGTATTTCTCGTTATTTATATGGTATTCTATATTCCATCAAAAAAAATTCAAAATTTAGAATATTATCTATAATCAGTAATATAACGAAGGATATAAGCGAGTCCCCAAAATCGGAATGAGAAAAGAAGGAGTGGAGGAGTGGGGTGGCATCATTAATACATGAAATCGAATCGAGGGTTTCGTAACTATATATACTTCATTATTACAAAGCATTCATGACCTACGTAAAAGGGGTCCTAACGACATTGCAATTATTAGTCTACGTGCATCGTAATTACTACGATTTATAGGCAACACAAGCGAGACCGGATGCTAGAGTAGGGCATTAGAGATCAATGTAGTTAGTATCCTCTACAATGAAACGCCATCCCACTGATACTGGAGGCCCCTTCAATATCTCTGGTTGAGTAATCTATTCGTGTGCAGTCAAATCGAGAACTGCGTGCTCGTAGTCATTCGCAATTCAGTGGGAATCAACGTAACTCCTATGTAGCCACTATATAAACAGCCGAGCTAATGTTCTATCAGACTGCTACCGACGTGGGCGAGGACTCACGTATTCGCACAAACGTACATCGTGTATTTGTGACGCTATCCCGCGCGCGTGCACAGCAATTAAGAAATTGTCATTACTCGGTAATTGTTAAGGTCCAGATCCTATCTGCACTAAACAGCTTCACGGTTATTTCGCACACTGCGGCAATTACATGGCGACGCGTGTATACACGGTACGAGATCTAGTGTGCACAGCCGTCGGTAGATTGCCGCCATTTTGTTCGCTGTTCCAGAGACAAACGCAATTAGGGCACTCCTAGCTCTGACAGCGTGTGCGTGTGCGCGCGCGTGTGCGTGTGCGTGCGCGTGCGCGCGTGCGTAACGTATAGAGACGACGCACAGACGTAAAAGCGTAGGCCTACGTGGCGGCAGCCGAAGTGATAAGTGTGCATGATGCCCGCCTAGAGAGAGAGTCCCCTCGTTTGCCCCGCACCCACGCTGATACAGCGCACGAATGCAGCTCTTTGCTGTCGGTTACTTGCTAGTTAGCGAAGCGCGCGCTCTCGCGCTATTCGAGCTTTCTGTAATATATATCTACTCGCGGTTGTCAAAAATACGGGCAGAGGCGGGAGCGCTTGAGCAACTACCCACGCTCATTGTTGGAATTACTCGCGCGACCATCGAGTTAGTACACCATGGCGAAAATTGTCGCCTGCCTGCCTGCCTGCACGCTGCTGTATATTAAAGGACCTTAGATATGAGGACAGTAATTGGCAATTAAAATACTAAATACTAGTTAATGATAATAATAAAAAATACACACTCACGCATATATATATATATATATATGCGTGTGTGTGTGTGTGTGTGTGTGTGTGTGTGTGTGTGTGTGTGTGTGTGTGTGTGTTCGTGCGTGCGTGCGTGCGTGCGTGCGTGCGTGCGTGTGTGTGTTATACTATTTTACGTATTCATATTGCAGTGTAATGTGCTCGAGGTTGTCAGGAGAATGAAACAATTTAGAGGTTTTTGTTAAATGAATATATTTATTGAACAGATATTATTTTATATTTGCGTATTCAGCTCTGACAAACATTTGCTTTGATTAAAAGGCAGCAGGTGCATGTTACTTTAATGCTCACTTACGCTTACGCTCACTCACTTATGCTTTAATAGAGATATAAATAACGTCATGACAAAAAGCCACTCGTGGTGGAAAGCGATAATGCACCCGTTTACCCTACCGATACATCCGATTGCGATTTCATACTGCAATCAATTATTCACCAACAAATTGTGTTACGGCATACGCAACTATGTATATGTAAATCCGGATATGGATTTCGTCGCGTTATAATAACAATCGCTCACAATTATTAATTGCAAATCTAATCTATTTACGTCAACTTGCTTAGACCCTGCTCACTGCGCTCGCTATTATATGACTGGCAGAACTGAGCGAAATAACACACGGGACAGCGATCGAAGTGCAGTTGCGTAGCTCACTCAATTATATTACGCGCACTCATGAATTCCATTATTATATTTATTTATTTTTTAAATAAAATGATTTTTTTTATAAGAAATCAGGGTTTCTACGAGAACTAAGTGAATTATAATAATCTGAAACACTAACTCTCTATATCCACCACAGTCCTAGCTATCTCACTGCTATTTACTTTATACAAATATACAATATATATATACTTATACAATATACACCATAAATGCGACCATTTAACATGTGAGAGCAGTGGCAGAGCACACAGATTTTTTACGAAGTGTATTATATCGAGTTCAAACATCCCTAACAGTGTCAACGCCGGCATGGCTGTCCAGAGATGTGTTGAAAAAGTATCCGATAGTTTGTTTTGACAGGTTATAGTAAAGCTTAATCGATTTTGTGTCACCTATTTTGACATATCCGCAAACTTCCGTGCTGTGTTTTTCACATTTTGCTATTTTTCTTTTAATAGGCGCACACACACACGCACTCACACCCGAAGGAGAGAGAATGTGATATTGAGACTGCATATATATATATATATATATATATA
>NW_014577272.1:122407-128967 GCF_000485595.1 Priapulus caudatus | reverse complement strand
TATTATTGCGATATACAGATGGCAATCGTTTCTATAATGTACGTCGATGGTTGCTCAATTAAAACTGAATTCTTCTTACTCACTCATTTGTGTCCTTTTTTGTGGTGAGCTACATTGTCATTGACACTTTCATTTACATTACAGGCATGTGTTGTAATATTTTCTAACGTGTTAGCGGAAGTAGGCCTAATTGCTAATTCAGAAACTCAAAAATGTTATTTCCTGTTTGAAAAAGATAATGCAGCCTATTTTTCAACAACACAGCGGAGACATTGCCTGTTACTTTTTTCGCCAGCCCAGTCACACGACTTTTGTTTGTCGTTACATATTCGTCCCCGGGTGGGGGGGGGAGAGGGGGAAGCTGGTTTTGGAAAAATGTCTGATAAATGTAAATAACCCAAAAATATTAAAAAAATATATATAATATAACAAAATGGATCCTTTCAGCCTAATCTCACCGCACGTGGGGATGTGAAACCCTGTTCCTGTACCCCCCCCCTTCCCTTAGCGATTAGCTCAGACTAGGGTGTCGCACCAACATTTGACAGTACTATTGATCTACATTAGAGAACCGGTCTCGCCATACTTTTCTGTTGATATTATGAATAAAGTGCGCGGCAAAGGGACAGGAAAATTATAGGACTGAGGCAAGTTGAGCCGATATAAGGATAAATGTCTGAGGGTAGAATCAACAGAATCTGACTGCGCTGTACAATATTTACGCGTTGGTTTAACGCAAATATACAGTACAAATATATACGCATTCGCAAAAAAGTGCAATGGATGCGTAAATATATAAAACATATTCACAAATGATGAATTACTTTACAAGCCACCGGACGTAAGTGTATATGTAAACTCGCAAAGAGTACGACCTGTAATTTTATATGCATATCTCAATGCTGCCGACATGCCGGTGTTCTTGGTTCAATCGACCCTGATGGCAATAAATTACATGGAGCGGGACAGATTAAACAAGTCGCGCAGCGAATGTAATCGACGAGGTAATTTCTATCGGGTTAGACCATTACGGCATACTCAACGTGCGTAGTTCGAGGATATATATCGCTTTCGTGTTATTACATTGCTTTTTTCGCCCGTTTTGCTCGTTATATCAATCCGGGGAGAAAAATCTAAGCGAATTGGTGACGTATTGCCACGTGACTTGACTTTGATAATTTTAAATTCCACATGCACTCTACTAGCTCCCATGAGAGTAGAGCACATATATACACACGCGCATATTTAAATTTTGATCTAAGCGAGTTGACATAGCGGCGTTACTATAAGAGTTGGATTTCACGACCGCCACAAAATCATTAAACAAAATTTCACAACATGTTATATATATGTGATGCATACTTATATTAATGAAATTGTGATTGCACTTATCTCTAAACCACGAGCGCACAGCCAAATGGCACGACTCTTGTGAGAATTGAATATTTTAACTATAATACATACAACTATTGAATAATACTGCTAAACCAAAGTTGTTCCCATGCAATAACACTGGAGTACAAATATCCTCATCCTCTGCCATGTAGTATACTACATGGCAGAGGATGAGGATATTTGTACTCCAGTGTTATTGCATGGGAACAACTTTGGTTTAGCAGTATTATTCAATAGTTGTATGTATGCAATACATACATTCAATAGTTGTATTCAATAGTTGTATATATGCGCATATATGCTTATCCGCAAACGAGTGCAACTATGAATCCCGAACATAACCCCACTGAATAAGCTGCAGATATTTATGACCGAGTTGCATTTGATTTCATTTATCAGGGAAAATGATCACTATCTATTTTACGAATATGAATAAAGTCGAAATTTGTGTCTGCTATGCACAAGACTCTATACTAAGCCATGCTCGTAGGGTATTGTATTTCTATCGATTGCTCCTTCATCGCAAACATGTATATATATATATATATATATATATATATATATATATCAGAAACCGGACGTAATTGAGAACAGAAATTTGGTCTTCGATTTAATAATAAAACCTTTCATTTTATTTTAACGTCGGTGTACGTCACTGCATGTTATAGTTTATGCGTTTTTTGGCATCTGTTATTTAAGATAATAGGAATAATTTTTTAATGGTCGTAGTTGTTTCTTCTTTGTCCTGTTGTTGTTGTTGTTGTTGTTGTTGTTGTTGTTGTTGTTGTTGTTGTTGTATTGTTGTTGTTGTCATCGTCGTTGTTGTTGTTGTTGTTTGTTGTTTGTTGTTTGTTGTTGTAGTTGTTGTTATTCTTCTTTTTATTGTTTTTTTCTCTACTTCTTATACGTTTTAATATCATCGAAAATACCGCGCATCTCGATATATATCATAACAGTAATTATTATTATTATCGTTAACCCTTATATCTGTATTTATTAGGCTCATGGTCAGATTCAGCTGTCGCTCAGGTTGGAGCCACTAGCTGAACGACTCACGGTAACTGTCATCAAAGCCAAGGACCTGCCCAAGCCGTCGTCTGGAACTATGCCAGGTAGTTGACACATGTCCCCATCGCTAACTCAATTGTCATTTGACGATTTGCAGTTTTAACGTCTAAGTATCGCATATCGCCGTAGAAATCAAAAACGATGGCAAAGGGATTAAATAAAAATCCGCGTCGTTTTCAATTCCGAAAGGAGGTTATTGGCAATAGAAACTAAAGCCATCTGCCATAACAATGGATTTTACCGACGAGTGCCGACGACATAAATGTGTTAGTATGCCTATAGCCTAGCCGGCCCTTGTATCCCCTGACCACAGTGTACGCGTGCATGTTCGTGGGGGGCAAGTATACATATTTCCACTGTCAATCGATGAGGAAGCCATGCAGTCCAATACGGATGCGATGTGTACGCATGCAGTGCGCTTACAGCCGATGGTCGGGTCTGATAGATTACAAACAGACTGCATGTCCGCGCAACCGCGAAGCTCAATTTTCGCGAGACTGATATCCAATTATGCGTGCAATTCTGTAACCACTGCTCGTAGATGTTGACGATAATGCTGCTTAAATAACTTCTTCGTCTGTATAAAATTGGCGTGTTTCCTAATGGCAGCCTGCTTAATGCGGAAACAGACTTCGGCCGAAGGCTTCGCGTACGAGTAGCACTTTTAAAATGCGAGTAATTGCCGGCCTCTATAATTAGCCGTGGCCGCGCTGTGCAAATAAGAGACAGCTTGCGTCATGGGAGATAATTACTACGGTTAATGCAACAACATCTCTACGCTTGTCCGCATGAAAACGTTTCGATTGTAAGGGAACACGTTTAAGAGGCAATGCGATCGAACCCTCAGGCACTGATTGGCAAACACGAGCGTTCCCATGCGCTACGATGTGCATAACCCATGAGGGCAATTAGCAAGTAGTACGCCATACTTAAATACGTGCTGTCCGTCGACTGATAAATCTAGCGGAACCTAACCGTGTGTACAGACGCGTACGTAATGACATGGCAAAATCACGCGCTACACCCGGTTGTTTTGTCCATTTATTAACATATGATTTTATAACCAACGATGTCGAGAAATATCGCAAGATGTAGGTCTGTTTTCTCCGGTTAGCTAGAGTGAGCTCGACTACCCGGGAAGCCGGAGAGGGATTTAATTATATCGCGACGGGCGGTATCTAGCTCTCCGGATTTAGTTTATTAAAACCATCCCCGTGAAAAAACCAAGCTGAACGATTGCAAACACTCGTTGTCGGTGATTGAGTGTATTTGCGATTGAGTGGGTGAGCGAGCGAGTGAGTGAGTGAGTGAGTGAGTGAGTGAGTGAGTGAGCGTAAGTATGAGTGTGAATGTGAGTGTGAGTGTGAGTGTGAGTGTGAGTGTGAGTGAGTGAGTGAGTGAGTGAGTGAGTGAGTGAGTGAGTGAGTGAGTGAGTGAGTGAGTGAGTGAGTGATCGAAGTGAGTGAGTGAGTGAGTGATATTACACATAACTAGAGTTTTATATCAGAATGTCGAGAATATCGCAAGAATGTAGTTGCTGTTTTCCCACGTTTAGCCTAGAGTGGAGCTCGACTACACCGGGAAGCCGGAGAGGCATTTAAATATCACTATCTCGCGAACAGCGGTATCATTACTCTCTCGATTTCTTTTTAAAAACGCATCCCCCGGTGAAAAAAACCAACTGAACCGATTGACACACTCGTTGTCGGTGATTGAGTGTATATTGCGTATTGAGTGGGCTGAGTTCGAGCGAGTGAGTGAGTGTGCAGTGAGTGATATGAGTGGAGTGAGTGACGTGAGCGAAGTATGAGTGTGAAAATGTTAGTGTGAGTGTGAGTGTGAGTGGAGTGTGAGTGAGTGACGTGAGTGAGTGATGATGAGTGATGAGTGATGAGTGAGGATGATAGTGATGAGTTGATGATATGAGATGATTGAGTGAGTAGTGAGTGTAAGTGATGAGTGAGTGAGTGATTGAAGTGTAGTGAGTGAGTGAGTGAGAAGTTGTGATTGTATTGAATGATTGATTGACTTGATTGATGATTGATTGATTGAGTGATGAGTTGAGGAGTGACTGAGTACCTGCGTGCGTGCGTCGGCGGTGCGGCGTGTGATGCAGTGAGTGAGTCCGAGGAGAGCGAACGAGCGAACAAACGGACGGACGGACAAACGAACGAGCAAAATCGACGAACGAATACATATATAGCGCGATCGCTGCAATTCGTAAACAATCGTCACTATGCGCAGCGCATTTAGGAATGTGATGCGGCTAGTGTGCAGTTTGCGTGCAAGTTGGCGCGCGATAATAACACGCGTGGTTCGTTCGCCTCTGCGGCGCAAACGAGTCGGTTTCCAAATCAATAGCGTCGCAGTCAAGCCACGATTAAGCGCAGTTGGCCCTTCGAACTCTGGTATAACAGAAAGGAGCTTCCGTTAAGCCGTCAAATAACTTTAAGCACGTCTGCCTTTTAATTAATGCCCACTGTACATAGGCATTTGGTTTCGCGCCAATATGCCTGTCTGTGGTCACGCACGCGTCTTCAGGATAAAGACATGCTGCTTATATTAGATTTAAAAATTTTTAATATTGGATCATCTTAGCATAAATGTATACATATAAAGAGTTCGCGGCATCATTTGGTTATAGCCATTTCAGAAGCCAATATTGGTTTCACGCCAATATGTCTGTTGGGTCACGCACGCGTCTTCAGGATAGAAACGTGCTGCTTATATTAGATTTTAAAATATTAATATTATGTCATCTTGGCATAAATGTATAGTTCGCGGTATCATTTGGTTATAGTCATTTCAGAAGCACTATACCCTAGTATATATCTTACGTAGACTTACATAATTGTCATAATGTGTAAATTTCGGATTTATATTTCCATTATATTCTTTTATATCTATACCTAGATCCCCAAGTTAAAATATTCGTATCCCAACACGGCAAAGAACAAATGAAGAAGTCGAGAACCAAGAAGGGAGCAACGTCGCCAACATGGAAGGAGGCTTTCTCAATCCTCGTATCAGCAGAACCGAATGATCTCAAGTATTATACTACGGTTAACGTCGTCGTTTACGATGTAGGTGGCAGCAGCGGCGGCGAGGAAATCATCATAGGACAGGTGATAACAATGAACGGCGTCATTGCGGTTGTGCACGTCGTTTTTAGTTGAGTAATACAAACAGGCAAGCAGAAAGAGCGACCGATCGACAGACTGCGCGCAAACCAACCCACGCACGCACACACACGCGCGCGCGCACACACACACACACACACACACACACACACACGCGCGCGCGCGCGCGCGCACGCGCGTGTGTGTAAGCCATACGTATTACCTTTGAAACTGCAACAATGTCTGTGATTAAAACGATTGTTTTGTGATCCACAGAGCATTGACACATTTCTTTTTGTGTATGAGTGTTTGTACCCTCCCCCCACCACAATTGTTCATCCAGAGTTCTGGACCTCCTCCTCCTCAACAACATTTGCATCCGTCCATGCTGAAATAGCAAAATAAAAAGCAAGCCAAAAAGGAAAACCATGTAAATACACCTGTAGTTGCAATTTTCACGTGAACACAGACAATCTCCGTACACTCGCTACACTATACTTACGCGAAATTTGAAAGTAAAACTTCGAAATATCGAATGGAAAGCGTCGATTGAAGCTTGTTTGCATAATGTACTCGCAATGCCTGGATCTTACCAGTGTCTCTTACGCTACGCATTCTGTATAACTCATATAGCTCAGGAAACAACTCCTATAATAATAAAAATAAAACAAGAAAGATTGCAGAGTGGAAGGAGTGAGAGAGTGGGAGGATTATGTGAGGCAGAGGGAACCGAGGAATGTGTTGATTGTGACTAAAAGGAGGCGGAAGAGGAGAAAGAAGAGAGAGAGGACGATGAAGAGAAGGTAGGGAGCGGTCGAGTGAGAGCTGTGTGTGAGTGCGTGTACGCGTGTGCGCGCGTGAAATAAAGGTAGATAAAGCGAAAGAGAATGAGTGAGGTATGGAGAAAAAGACAGAACAAGAGAGAGAAAGAGAAAAAGGAAGAAAGAAAGAGAGAGAGAGAGAGAGAGAGAGAGAGAG
>NW_014577272.1:118816-122382 GCF_000485595.1 Priapulus caudatus | reverse complement strand
ATGACGACACCGAGCCGGACGAGAGATTGAAGAGAGATGGAGAGATAGAGGCGGAAGAGAAAGATAAGGAAAGAGAAGAAGAGAAAGAGAGGCGTAAAGAGAGCGGAGTGACGAGCGACGAGTGAGGAGAGAGAGAGAAAATGACGGAAGCGATGAGCACGAAGGAGAGAGGATCAGCGTTCTGGCTGACGGAGGCAGAGAGCCGAGAAGAGAGAGAGCAGAGAGAGAGGGAGAGAGAGGAGGAGGAGAAGAGAGAAGAGAGAGAGAGATGAGAGAGAAAACTGAGAAAGGCCGAGGAGCAGAGAGCCTGAATGCTGAGAGAGAGGAGAGAGAGAGAGAGAGAGAAAGATCGCAACGAGAGAGAGAGAGCAGAGAGAGAGAAAGAGAACAAAGACGAGAGAGACAGAGAGGAGAGAGAAAGCAGAGAGAAGAGAGACGAGAGAGAGCAGAAGAAGAGACGAGAAAGAGAGAGAGAAGAGCGAGCAGAGAGAGAGAGACGAGAAAGAAAGAGAGAGAGAGAGAGAGATGAGAGAGACGAGAGCCAGAGGAACAGGAGAGAGAGAGACGAGAGAGAAAGGCCGTGTGCACCATAACTACCCACATTTTCTCATCATCGTCTCTTACAACACTAAATTTGTTGTTGTCTAGGTACGACTTGTGCCTTGGCGCTACACAGCGATGCTGAGAGCAATCACTGGAATAAAAGCTGTGCACCACTGTGGAAAAAGAATTCACGCAGTGGCAGTAGACTTACGCTCCGGTGAAAAGCTTCTTAACTAATTATTATAATTGGCCGCGATTTTCCACAGTTGCGTAAATTCGGTCACAGAAAACAAACAACACCGTATGTCTATTACTTTGTCTAAAGACCGCCCCACACAGCCGATTTTTACAAACGATGAAGCGATGAAGCGATCGGACAGCGACTGAAGCGATGAAGCGATGAGCGCATGGTAGGTGTGCGGTGCGCACACCTACGATAATTTCTTCAATATTTATCGCAACCACGATTTTCCTGAGGGTCACGCGCACACACAAAATCGCGTCCAAATAATCGCATTCAAAATCAAACATGTTTGATTACTCTGCGCGAACATCCACCGATAAAAAATAAATCGTCTACAACATGAACGCGCACACCTTACATCGTTTCATCGCTTCATCGCTTCATCGCTTCATCGTTTGTAAAAATCGGCTGGTGTGCGGTGGCCTTAATCAAATGCTAAAGAGGACGTCTCGAGCCATCTATGTAATTTAAAGAATCATTTCGTGGTTTCGCATTTATAGCCAATCAACTAAATGCGTTTCGCCAAGCAATTCGTTGGCCTATTTGTGTGACGTATTTGAATAATGGCTGAATGATGTTTACATATCACATGTGTAAGTTATAACAATATATATACGTTAGATAGGCAAAATAATTGTTCGCCCGCCTACCACAGTGCGGATAAAGTGTTATGTAAGCGTAAAAGGTTCTTTATCATGATATGATTACACGGCCACGCGCAGTAATCTCAACTCGAAAACACCTATCAGTACCTGCAGCAACTGAGGGCAGTGCTTTACTATAGCAACAGTTAGTATTGATCAATATAAGCCGTGACGTGACAGAGGAATACGTGACAGCCGATCTACATCGAAATTGCTCCCCCGTGATGCATTGACGCGCCCTGTGCTACTCTTGAAGGACAGAAGTACGGATATATATATATGACCCTGTCACACCAACGTATATATTTTATATTAGTATATAACGTATAAATATTAGATATGCCCTCGTCATTGCCCCACACAAAGATGACCAGGGTCCCTCTAACCAAGGGCAGGGGGCACAGCATGCCAAGTTGTAAGTGCTAATGGGAACACCTTACCTATCCATGTTTATGATAATCTATTTTCCTCGGATATTTTCTTAGCTGCAAAAAAACAGGTAATCTAAGTGCATCGGTGGCTTAATGGAGTATTCAAAATAGCCAGACAAAATGGCGGCTGCCCATGAGAGAACACAAAATGTATTATCAGTCATACAAACAATAATTAAGGATTTTAACGCCCATTATAGACAAGGGCAGCCGCATTTACAATAGTTTAGAAATAATCGTAATGTATATACATATAATGCTACAACATAGAATATTGGGCTTATACACGCGCTACTTCTTAGACCTGTTTCGGGCTGTTATTATATGGTATAGTAAGATATACAAAAAAAGATACGCCAAAACAAATTGCATTCAGTGTCATAGTGGTTAGTGGAAGAAATACAACTCACGCGTGAATCCAAATAATCAAAACATCTTGAAGTGAGAAACTCTTGAAAAACATTCGGGGTTATTGATTTCGATTGCCAATGCGCATGCGTAATAAAATATACTATTATTCCACGCATAGGTCTATGTATCTTATGCGATGTTCTAAATTTCTTGATTTTTCGATAATCCAACCTCACACTAGAAAAACGTCCCAAAAGATGCGGCCCTTCTGTCTAATTAACATCGGACTCTCGAGCATGGACCTTTTCGCAGTCGCTCTGTGAGCATCGCGACCTGTGAATATTCGAATTACGTGCGGGATTGCAACTTGCTCAACGAAAATAGTCGCAACCCGCGCTGGAGCTACAACCGCAGCTAATAATATACCTCTTTGTAATGGCAACCAGGTGAAATATATAACGTACGTACATGCATTGCGTGTATGTGCCTGTGTGCGAGCGTGCGTATATGTACGTATACGTGTATGCGTGCGTGCATGCGTGCGTGTACGTGCCTGTGTGCGAGCGTGCGTATATGTACGTATACGTGTATGCGTGCGTGCATGCGTGCGTGTACGTGCCTGTGTGCGAGTGTGCGTATGTACGTATACGTGTATGCGTTCGTGTACGTGCATGTGTGCGAGCGTGCGTATATACGCGTACGTGTATGCGTGCGTGCATGCGTGCTTGTGTGTGTATAATCAGTAGGTATATATTGTTTTATGAAACGCCGTGAATCACGTGTAGCAATTAATTACACGGCAAGCTATCTCTAGTCTCTGATTCTCTAGTCACTATTATGATCTATCTCTGATTCGACAGACTTTATCGAGCCTACGCGAAGGCTTATAATTAAATCAAATCGTATCCAAAAGTGACCTGCTAGTGAACGTCGTTCTAGAGCTTATGTATGCCAGAACTGACTTTGATGATGAAGTCAGATTCGAGAGCGAAAGACTTTCTTGTTTGTTAGGTATAGAAGCAAGGGCCTCAGGGCGACTCGTTGATCATATTTGAATCTAGGTTTAAAGAGTGGTATAGCTCTCCTGGTAAGGGTATCGACAAAGGTGAATACGTATGTGACTTACCATGTTGTAACGTGATTGAGTGCGTATAAAATTATATCCAACAGGGCTATACAATATTGTCATTTTGTTGTTCATAACGTGTTAAGTATTGCTTTTTGCTGGTAGGATAAATAGCAGAATCGCATAGCTATATGATACAGCTCTCTCCCTTGCTCTCTCCCTCGCTCTCTCTCTCTCTCTCTCTCTCTCTCTCTCTCTCTCTCTCTCTCTCTCTCTCTCTCTCTCTC
>NW_014577272.1:108473-118714 GCF_000485595.1 Priapulus caudatus | reverse complement strand
TCGTCGTCGGTCGTCTCTCTACGTACTCTCTTCTCTCCTCTCTCTACTCTACGTTATCTACGTCTCTCTCTCTCTTCTCTTACTCTACTATACTATCGTCGTCCTCTCTCTCTCTCTCTCTCTCTCTCTCTCTCTCTCTCTCTCTCTCTCTATCTATCTATCTATTTATATATCCATCCATCCATCCATCCATCCATCCATCCATCCATCCATCCATCTATCCATCCGTCCGTCCATCAATCCATCCATTTATATCTATCTATCTATCTTTCTATCTATCTGTCTATCTATCTATCTATCTATCTATCTATCTATCTATCTATCTATCTATCTATCTATCTATCTATCTATCTATCTATCTATCTATCTATCTATCTATCTATTTATCTATCTATATATATATATCGATTTATCTATCTATTTATCTATCTATCTATTTATTTATCTATCTATCTATCTATCTATCTATCTATCTATCTATCTATCTATCTATCCATCCATCCATCTATCTATCTATATATCTATCTATCTATCTATCTATTTATCTATCTATCTCAGTCGCTCTCCTTTCCCCCTTTCTCCCCTCTTTCCCCCTCCCCCTCTCTCACTCTCCCTCTCTCTCTGTCTCACGCTCACTTACTCTCTCTCTCTTTCTCTTTCTCGCTCTCTCTCTCTCTCTCTCGCTCCCCGTCTGACTCTATGTATATAATAATGTATATTTATAGCCTATATATAGTCGTATATATTCTAAAGAAGTTGGTAACATCGTACCACACCCTATTCTACATTAACTCGCTTGCGCGGATATATCATTGGTATTTAAATATCACATTGACTTAAAAGAATGTCCATCATTATATTGCAAAAATATTATAAATATAGATTGAGTGCTACCGAAGTTATTTTCCGGTATAAATCATTGAAATGTGCCTGTATATTCACATTCATGGCATTGATTATATTTTTGTCAATATGCTTCTAATAAATGTCTGTAATATATGTTAATTTACCCACATTCTCTCCGTTTCCGTGCATGCGTACTAAATGCACATCGAGTTATTACATCGTATATAAAATAGCTGTCGCGTCATCACATTCTAATAATTCATCTAGACTAAGGGGAGTCAGATGTAGCGATGCTAGCCATACTATGCGTACAATGCCTGATGCTAATGATACACAAAACGTTATTAACAAAGCATGAACCATTTTAAACAAGGTATAATCAAGCACACGGGCCTTGTCGTGATATCCGCGCACATTTCCCACCTTGTCCACGGTCTCTTGGCATCACACCATTACCCACAGCACTATCAAATATTTATTGATTGAACCATACGTCACGATCGCAGACGCAGTAATAGTCAGAATGCCTAGCAGGCAGGCTGTTATTCCGTATCATATTAGAACTAAATCACACTAGAGTTAGATCATTATTTTTGGAATAGAATTGTCCGATCAAATAGAAATACAGAGAGAGAGAGAGAGAGAGAGAGAAGGAGAGAGAGGAGGGAGAGAGAAGGAGGAGAGAGAGAGGGAGAGAGAGAGGGATGGGGAGAGCGCGGGACAAACATACAGACAGACAGTAAGAGAGTTTGGGGGAGAGCGGGACAAACAGACAGGGAGAAAGAGCGAATGCGGGACAAACAGACAGACAGACAAGAGAGATGAGAGAGAGACAGAGAGAGAGAGAGAGGGAGATCAGAGAGAAAAGAAGAGAAGAGAGAGAGAGAGGAGGAGAAGACGAGCGCGGACAGACAGACAGACAGATGAGAGCATACGGAGGCGAGCAGGCGCGGGACAAACCAGACAGAAGAGAGAGGAGAGAGCAAAGGAGAGGGGTGTCGGCGAGGAGAAACGGGGACAGACAGGACGAAGAGCAGGATGGAGAAGAGAAGAGAGAGAGAGAGAGAGAGAGAGATGAGATGAGAGAGCAGAAGAGTGAAAAAACAATAGAAAGAGAGAGCAGAGAGAGTGAGAGAGAGCAGCGAGCGAGAGGAGAGAGAGAAGAGAGAAGAGAGAGAGAGAAGAGGAGAGACGATGATGAGAGAGAGAGAGAGAGAGAGAGGATGAGAGACCGCGGGGATAGAGAAGCGTGATGAGAGCGAGATCCGAGCAATGCAGAGAGAGAGAGGGAGAGGATGGACAGATGAAGCGGAACAGACAGCACTGAGACGAGAGGGGAAAGTCGCGGAACAGACGATCAAAGAGAGGGGTGAGAGAGAGAGAGAGAGAGAGAGAGAGAGAGAGAGAGAGAGAGAGAGAGAGAGAGAGTATGTGTGTGTGAGACCGAATTTACAAAATAATTTGAGAGATCGTAATAAGTTCAAGCGTCGTGCGATGTATATATCTATATAATATATAAAGTTGTTGAGTTTGTGTGTACTCTTATAACTAGAGAACTACGCAGCCTAGCCGAAAACTGAAGATATATTCAGAATCAGCACGTCTCAGAGGTGGTTCTAGCTAAAACAAAATTGTTAAAAAGTTAAAAAGTTAAACATTGAAAAAAAAAAACGAATTTACTATTCGTCAATAGATGGCGGTGCGTACAGCTTAACATCTCGGATGACTGAATGATGCTTTCTACGCACAACGCCTCACTGGTCAAATGGATAAGCCATCGGTCTCCTAAACCGGGCATATAGGCCTCGAGTCCCACCTGGGGAAATCTTTTGTTTCTTTACTTTTTGACTGTTTAGTATATTATGTATTCCTGCCGCTTCACCGTTAATTTCAAAATTTCAAAATTTGTACTACATTTAAAAGTTTAGTAAAAATCCAGAATAAACTACGGTAGATAATAATAATAGCGCGAATTGAAGGGAAGGCTTCACTGAAGCCTATGTAGGTTACAGATCAAATATATTTTAATTATTTTTCTATGGTGGGCTGAAATTCCCCAAATAAAATGTCAAAAACGTAACAAATCTATATATATCAAGTTGTTCCATATAAAAACCATATAAAACCCATATAACTATATAACAACCAAGGGCGTAATGCTACGAGAAAAGTAAATATTATATATCTGATTTTACCATGCATACCTGCTGGCAGCCCGCCTGGCTCCACGTTGACCGTATAAAAATGGCCAAAGAAAATTATCTTAGCAGTCAACGGCGACCGATGTCCTATTCCCCATCTAATACATATTTGTCAATGTGTGTCTGTTTGTCTGTTCTCGATGCAAATCTATACGGAGCACTCTAGAAATGTCAAAGACGTTCAGTAGGGGTACATGTTTGTGCTGAATGTCATGGGCACATTCGATTTAACCTCCGAGGTTATCTAAGCCAAAAAAAAACGGAAAAACGGGAAAATATACTGGCCCCTGCAGGAGCATTATATAAAGGCGCCTCTGAAGTTGCACTAAATAAACGGGATTCACTTTGCACTGACTTGCATTACTGTACAATGTGCGTTACATTTCGTTACTATACATGCATTATGTTACATCCGCCATGTCCAGGTCATGGTCGGTAAATAAATCTCTAGGTAAAATATCTCTTATTTTATTACAAAATGTGAAATGACTATGAATGTTAATTATAGGCTCTGCATCTGTTTTTCTATGACGCTTTTTTCCTTTATTGATTTGATAAAAAATGTTTAGCCATCACAAACAGTTTGTGGACCAAATAATTTCTTAGCCACCAAAAACAGTTTGCAGATCTTAAAAAATAACGTTACAGTAACGTAAATACTAACGTTATATTAACGTAATTGTGTCGGTTTTTTTAACGTTATCAGAACCACGCACAAGAACGTTATTTTCAAGTTTTTAGTACGTTAAGAAAACGTTCTTTTTAACGTTATAAAAACGTTATAAAAACCCGACACAATTTCGTAAATATAACGTTGGTGTATAACGTTATCCAAACCAAAACATAACGTTAAAATAACGGTATGTGAACGTTTTTGTATTAGCTGGATAGATAGATAGATAGATAGATAGATAGATAGATAGATAGATAGATAGATAGATAGATAGATAGATAGATAGATAGATAGATAGATAGATAGATAGATAGATAGATAGATAGATAGATAGATAGATAGATAGATAGATAGATAGATAGATAGATAGATAGGATAATAGATTAGTTAGATAGATACGATTAGATAGATAGATAGATAGATAGATAGATAGCATAGATAGATAGTAGATAGATAGATAATAGATAATAATAGTAGATAGATAGATAGAGTAGATAGATAGTAGATAGATAGATTAGATAGATAGTAGATAGCATAGATAGATTAGATAGTTAGATAGCATAGATAGATAGATAGATTAGATAGATAGAATAGATAGATAGATAGATAGATAGGATAGATAGATAGATAGATGATAGATAGATAGATAGATAGATAATAGATAGTAGATTAGAATAGATAGATAGATTAGATAGATAGATAGATAGATAATAGATAATATAGATAGATGGATAGATAGATAGATAGATAGATAGCATAGCATAGATGTAGATGCTGCATTACATACATTACATACAGACCATTACATACATACATAGTTTACATACATAGCATACATAAGCATACAGTAATACATCATACATTACATACATTACATACATTACATACATACATACATACATACATACCTACAGACATACGAATACATACATACATACATACACACACACACAACACACACACACACACACACACACACACACACACACACACACAACACATACATACATACATAGATACATACATACATACATACATACATACATACCATACATACATATGTATACACTACATACATTACATATCATACATACATACAAATAGATTAGCATACATAGAAACACTAGATAGATACATAGATAAATAGATAGATAATACATACATTACACTAGATACATTTTTAGGGGATAGGCCTACATAGATACCGGTACATACATAGATAAATATAGATAGATATTTTTTGGCCGGCATTTCCGCTCTTCAACCAATGTGGCTCACCAAACTGAGCGCTTCATTTCTCGGCAACGCCAGGTATGTCCTGCCCTCAGTATATATATATATATATATATATATATATATATATATATATATCATATGGTTTATATGGAACGACTCCTGAAGTTAACGCGCTTCCAAATTAATTATTAAATTCATTTAAAGCTGCTAGTGCTGCTAGACAAAGCCTGGCATGACAACTTGGCATGGTAATGTCACTAATGTGAATATTATTGGGTCTATGTTTGTGTCTGATGTACAATTTATATCAATGAGAGGAGGAGCGAGAGGATATATAACTGAGGAAAAAATAACGAACACGAAAGGAACAAACATAGGAATTTATAATTAAAATAAACAAATAAATAAATAACTTAATAAATGGATAAATATGTAAACGTCAATTTACATATCATGTCAGTTAAAATAAGTGTTTATTCCTATGGTTTATTCACATTAAAAATCAAACAAACAACAAAATCAAAAAATCAATCAACAACTCAAAAAAATCAATCCGCACTTTTATTACATTATTGTCCCTGAAGGTGGCGCGCAAAATAAAACCGCGATTTGAAATATTATTTTTGTATGGTTTGTTTGCGCTTATGTACCTATCCACATGTGTTGAACTGAAGTCTCATAGCTTTCAATGTCGTTTGTAATATTATTATTATATAACAATATTCTAAAATAATGTCGAGAATAAAACTTGCCTGATCCCATCGTTTCATTGTAATGTATTGTAGTAGGCCTAGTGGCGCTGTAGACTGTAGTACGTGACTTGGTACTACTACTACCCAAACATGATGGGGCGACAAAAGCCTGAAAAGGTTGGTTTAAAAGTGTATGGTCGCAAGCAGCGCGTGGACACGCGCATTTCCTGGACAAAGGTTTCATCTAATGTGTTTTCCACGGACGAGTCTCCTTCGACAAGTGAAGCGTCATCCGCTGAACATGATGAGCGGCTGTCTGCAAATGAATCCAGTGAATTAACTAGGACCAGGGGGCCGTTTGCACCATTATCGGTATTGAACAAAATTACCTTGTTTTGCGTCTATTGCTATGCAGTTCGCACAGGAAAGCCGTTTTTATTGGTTAAAAAACAAGCTATTGCAGTATTGAGATTGGTCATTTTCAATTCGCGTACGTGTGAGTCGACAGTGTCAGTCGTGTATAGTTCAATTCATTATTTACAGCAGTGTTTCCCTTGGCCAAAAAGGTCTGTGAGGTGGTAAACATTGTTGTTGGTGTGTTTGCGCGTTTCGTGATCCTAGCAAAGCGAGCACCGCAGATGCTGACCCAACTAGGGGGGTCCAGGGGCATGCCCCTGGAAGATTTTTGAAAAAATGGTGCAATTTGGAGCATTCTAAGCTATTCTGAACACATTATATGAGACTCTTGATTCTCTTTTTCAAGTTGCCAAAAGTTTCGTCAGCGAGGCGGTGTTTTGGACAAATTTCTGTGTGTCACTGGCGGCTGAGAATTTGAGCGAGGCGGCCCTACTTGCTATGCAGGGGAAACACTGCACAGTATTTGTAGTTGTTACTGTGCCTAATTACAAAAAAGTATCGCTGGAATGCATCTTTTAACGAAGCCTAGGCTGTGGCAATACAGTACGTGTACTGGTACTGATTACTTGTATCTTGTTTTTAGGACAGCAGTAACAACAGCGATGGTATCTTTGGTGCCATTCCTCGCCGTGGAACCAATTACGCAAGAGCCAACACAAGACGAGGAAGACGCGGTGGCAACAGAAAAGAGAATAGACCAGCTATGCAATTAAGAAAGCGAGATAAAAGTGCTGACACAAAATATGTTAACGAATCTTCTACGAATCTCCAGGGTGGGATTACCTCTAAACATTTGCCACTACGCCCGGTTAAAGATAAACCTATTATGACCGCTCTGACGCAGATGCAACTGGGTGAGTTGAACTTTGACGAATTTGATGACTACAGTCTTGTGGTTACGAATACGCCAGAGCGTAGGAATAAAAAGCCATCCGAAAGCACCGTTAATACCACAGGCGAGCTATTCAGCGTCGGGTGCTCGGAAAATGAAGGGCAACCTGCTGCTGTCTCGTGGCTGGATGGCAGCAGAGAACAACGTTGTCACTTTGCTGAGCAGACTCGTTCTCGGGTGGCTGCGGAGACTGACGTCAGCGACTCTAGCCTACCGCAGCGTTTCGTGCGAAAGAGCAAACGTTTACTGTGCATGAGCATGGGCAGCAGTGCGTCTGCAAGTCGCGGTGAACGAATCCACACGCAGGCTAGTGGCCTCATGGGAACCAGCACCCCGTTGCAGCACGCAGTCTTAATGATTCGCGGCCAACAACTGCCCGGAGTTGGTCTCAGTCCAGTTCCACTAGCCGAAGAGACGCACGCAGAAGACGAGGAATCGGTGTGCTTTCCCGAGAGTCCAAGTCTTGTGCATGACGTGGCATCGCGGGAAGTAGTCGACTGCGAACCTTGCGGGCAGTGCTCGCAGAGCGGACGCGAACAGTGCGATTGCCGTTACAAACGCGTCACGTACAGACCGGCCCCAGTGGCGCGCTCTTCGTACGGAAACTCTCATCGCAACTTCAGCTTCGAGCAGTTGCGATCCTCGATACACTCGATACAGTCCGGCACAGACCATCTACTAGGCAGCGGGCGAGTGACGGAGCGACGCCGGCGCCCCCACGCCGGCGTCGTGCCTGCACTTCTGGTCAGTAGCAGCATCGCCGCGGAGTCCCTGGGCGACTCTCGGCGACAGTCGCGGAGGCACGCCCGATACCTCACCCGCAGCGCCGTGATTCTCCAGGCGTCCACCGAGCTATTCGACGTCAGCGTGGCGTCGCCGACGGTCGCCGAAGACGACGGAAAACTCGTGCGCGGCGCGACGGCCGGCACTGACGCGCTCGATCGGTTGGACGCCGACGTCGCCATCGACACTGACGACTCTCGAGCGAGCCGTGCCGAGACGGAGGAGGCGCTCACGTGCCAATCACGCTGCAGCGCTGACGAGTTAGAGACAGAGGGCGCCAGCGAGCTCGCCGAAGACGACGGGCGGGAGGCTGACGACGGCGCCGACGACGCGAACTCGACTCGCTACATGCTGAACACGGACGTTGAGACGGCGGTCGCCATGATGTCTGCGTGCTCCCTGTTCGAGTCGCCTCACCCGTCGCAGCGGTCCGGAGTTCGAGGAGCGGACGATGTTCGGCCGAGCGACGCTGCGGACGAGAGACTTGAGGACGAGGTGGACGACGCAGGCAGCGATGTCGGGATGCTTTCGCGGGATCGCTCAGTCAATCAATCGGGATTCGTAAGTTTGTCATTTCGCCCTCCATCACTGACTTCTATATTCATTTAGTTTCGATTGTTTTAATTTTATTAGCATTGTCTTGCTTAACTAATATGTTACCTCTAAAATGTAATTCATATTAGTGTAAACAGAGTAAATTGAATCGAATTCAATTGTGCATGGCTGTGACTGCACGCGCATTGCTATTCATTGTATCAGGAGTGTATAATATAGATGTTAGTATAGTATAAATAGATGTTAGTAGAGTGTATAGTATAGGATGTTCGTCACAATGCAGATGTATTGTGAAAGTGAAAGTGACTATGAATCTTAAATTAGTTCACTCCTTACCCAGCAATGGCTAGTAAATAAGTATTTTGTTTGCATGCTTGCATTTCGTTGTATATCAGTCTACACTTGTAGCTTGTAACTCACTTGTTTGTTACCCATGTACACGTAGACATAATCAAGAACAATTCTCTTGTATAACGGCTTTTGTTTCACGTAACTGTCTACGTGGTATTTTTGCAGGAACGCCAAGCTCCGTGCCAGCTGTCGGCGAGAGAGAGAGTTCTTGATGAATGCGAACAGGAGGATTACATCTCCTTTTACAAATGCTTATCTTCCAGGTGTGTGAGGTTGGCTTTGATGTGCAAATTTTATCTTTCGTGTGCTAATGACATGAGTAATAATTGCCAATGATTGCATTAATTGCAAGCTTAACATTATTAGTGCACAAATATTAACGATGTTTTCCTGCCACTTAGTCCTACGTATGACTTCGATAATTTTCCAACTTACGGTATAACACTATTACGTACTTGCGAATCTTTTACAGTTAATTGTTTCTGTTATTTGTCCATCAAGTCTTGCATGCATGTTTGAATTCTTGTAGAATGATGAAAACGAGTAGAAAGATCGGGGAGGGTGTTTACGGCGAGGTGTTCCGTGTACAAGACGCGGACAAGCACGATGTCGCCGTGAAGATCATTCCCATCGAAGGGTCCGACATCGTTAACGACGAAGCTCAGAAAACCTTCAGTGAGATTCTTCCAGAGATTGTCATCTCTAGGTATGTAAGTCTGCCGAGCTGCATGTGTAGAAATCCTCAAGAGTACGTAAACTCTAGTTAAAACTACGATGGATTGGCTCTTGAGTGTCTTCAGCAATGTTGTCGGTAAACCACTGTTTATGTATTGCAGACATCATGTGCATCATAGTTTACACTACCTGGTAACTTTAGCTAAGCACTTATGAGATTTGTGGTTAACAGCCCTTATAGCTGGATCAAAATATAATTTTGTGCCTTGTTTAGAACACAAATTCTTGTAAGATTGCTTAGTTGATTAATTAAAAAAATGAAGAATGTGATGTGTTATTATGAGTATCACGTGAATAGCCAGCAGTAAAACTAAAACTCGCACGTGGAAATTTGATTTTTAGAGAGCTGAGCAGCTTGCAGTGGGCGAATAACAATTGCACTCCGAATTTCACAACTGTTCGACGTGTCAGCTGTGTTCAAGGCGCCTACCCATCTAAACTACTACAGGAGTGGGACAGCTACAACAAGAGAAAGGGCTCTGAAAACGACAGGCCAGGTAAGTGCAGAATCGTTTGGAAGTGAGCAATAATGTCAGTTAGATTGTGTGCCTGGCGCCATCTATCTGCTAAACCTCTGATGCATACGAGTGGATTTTGGTCAGACCAGCTGTCGTGCTTCCAAATGTCTTCTAGCAGGTTACCCACTTGCTATTGATTCAAAATCATATCCTCCACACACACACACACACACACACACATACACACACACACACACACACACACACACACACACACACACACACACACACACACACGTAGTATACTACGACGTCGTTAGGTTACGGTACGTAAGTTAACGTAAACGTTACGTTAACCGTAACGGTTATACGTACTACGTTACGGTTACTTAACTTACTTTA
>NW_014577272.1:103210-108463 GCF_000485595.1 Priapulus caudatus | reverse complement strand
ACACACACACACACACACACACACACACACACACACACACACACACACACACACACACACACACACACACACAGGTATATCAGCAGTTTGGTCAGTTAGAAAACTGTTTCCAACGGTATAGTCATCGTGTTACATTCTATTTACCGACACCTGTCGTTAGCAGGTCGTGCATGCAATCATGGTTTTACAATGTTTGTTTCTTCTTCAGATTTCTTCAGTAAGGACCAGCTCTTCATTGTGTTTGAGTTTGAAGATGGCGGTGAGGCTCTCGAGCGCTTCCAGGTGAGAAAGGAGGACGAGATCTCATGTTCACGACTTCTAAAACAAACCTCAAAATTTATCTTTCACGCGTTAAGCACATTGTCTCGTTATTATAGTGCCAAACTTACTGATCAATCACTAGAAACCATATAGATTATAATGCATCCCTCTAATATTACCTAATTAAATTTGTTGGCAAATTAATAATTGCATAATAATTAAATGATTGCCTAATTAAGTGAATTAATTGATGTTCAGTCTTTTTATGGTGTCTTCTTGCCTGAGTCGCATATGTCAGACTAGAGATCGGCCAGCAGCTGCCTGCATGAAAAAGTGTTATCTTATCTCGTGCCTTCATCTCGTATCTTTCTCTTGTATCTTCGTTTCGTATCTCATTTTGGACCTTGTCTCGTATGTCTTCCTCATTTTTGTTCTTTTTGCATCGTTGCAGTTCTCTAGCATGCTGGAGGCAAACAGCGTTGTTCAGCAGCTCGTGTGCTCGTTGGCCACGGCCGAGGCTCAGTATGAGTTTGAGCACCGTGACCTGCACTGGGGCAACGTGCTCGTCAAGCGCACCGAGAAGCGCCACCTACGCTACGTGATCGGCAGCAGCGAAGTGGTGCTGCCCTCTCACGGTGTCCAGATCTGCATCATCGACTTCACTCTCTCCCGCATTAAGAAGAGTATGGCTTCATTTATTATTGTTTTTTGGTTAATTTTGTACTTTGTCTTGTGTTTTTAATACTTAATTTTTACTTATTACATTTAATTGATAATCAGTGACTAACCTAACAGAAGTTGGTGGTTCAGAAGTTGGTTGAGAGTTTTCATGATCTATTTAAGGTGTTCAGCCAAACGAACAGAATTACTATAGCTTTGAACCCAGTGATGTTATACGAGTAAACCCTTTGAAATATTATAAAAAGTGAGGTGAATATGACACATTGATATTTTACTTGTAGTAAAATGTGCATTGTTTTCTTTGACAGATGGATGTGTAATATACGTTGATCTTGCCTTAGACCCCACAATATTCACTGGAGAAGGCGACTACCAATTTTCCATTTATCGTCGTATGAAAGAGAAAAATGAGTGAGTTAAAGCCAAGCCCATTAAAAATTGATTAATGAAAAAAACTAGTAAGCTAAATGTAATCCTAGTTAGTATGAATACAAATGTAAAATGAGCTGAATGCACTATCTGACTTCTATCTCTACCCAGTGTTAATACCGGTGTCAGAGCGGCTTGGGAACTAGTTCCTGTTTTTGTCATAATGTGTTTGAGCCGACGCTTATAAGCCTGTCAATCCAACAACTTGTCTCCCACCTAAAATGACGCATAAATCTTATTAGGCATTGGCAGTGCTGCCACTTTATACTTTTTTAAACGTATTATACTTTTTTAAAGAAAATATACTTTTTATACTTTTTTCATGCATAAATACTTTTAAATACTTTTTTTTGCCAAAGATGGTAAAAACTATTCGGACATACATTTAGGTACACTGAATTTGATGAGATTAAAGATGTGCTTTGCTAGTCTTGTTGCAGGAGTGATGTGTGCTCTGTTCAGTGGAGTGTTTCTGCTCTTAGCTCTGCTGTCAGTGCGCATTGCACAGTGTTTCCCCTGCATTGAGACGAGCGAGGTGGGCCGCCTCGCTCAAATTCTCAGCTGCCACACAGAAATTTGTCCAAAACACCGCCTCGCTGACGAAACTTTTGACAACACAACTTGAAAAAGAGATTCAAGAGTCTCGTACAATGTGTTCAGAATAGCTTAGAATGCACCAAATTGCACCATTTTTTCAAAAATTGGTGCAAAAATGGGTGGACCCCCCCTTCCACACCTAGGCCGGCACCTGCGCTGCTCATTTTGCTAGGACCTCTTAATGCGCAACCATTGCTAAAAAAAATTACCACCTCACAAAGCTTTCTGGCCAGGGGAAACACTGCATTGCGATATTCCAGACTGAGGGTTCAAGAGACAACTCCTCGTGGCATTGCACACATCATTCCTGAAGCTTGTTTGTATGCTGCACATAGGCTATAATGTATAAGGTAAAAAGTTACTCCAAATCATGGTAGGTTGATACAAATTTATACTTTTTTAATTCTTTTTTTTCTGGACAGATATTATACTTTTTTTGTAATATCCTGAGTGGCAGCACTGCATTGGGTTGATCATACAGTGATGCACATGTGATTCAGCGTTAATTCGTTGCAAACTGTGTACCACACAGATGGTCTGGTTTTCAATGAGTCACTCATCACCACTTGATGTGCTTCTAGGAACAACTGGGAGATGCACTGTCCATTTACGAATGTTCTGTGGCTTCACTACATCATGGATAAGCTGCTATTTGAGACCAACTACCATCAGCATGATCCGGAGACGAGGGTGGCATTGCGCACATTCAGGGATGCCTACAAGGAACTCCTCAACCATATCTCGGCAGACGACGTGTACAAAAATAGCATCTTATTCAACACTTAGGCAATTGCGTATAGAAAGAGAGAGAGAGAGAGTACCGCTCTACTGAAGCGGGTGTGCGTTCTGCCTAGACGACTTGATCGTCTATATTGCTTGGCAATTACGTTAGGTTGGGCAGAGGACTGGACAATGCCGTGGCAGTATCATGTTGGCACACCGTTAGAAATATACTACAATGTTCTCTTTTAATTCATCTTATTCATAAATGTTTAAATTGTTATTTTGATTTCGTGGATGCAAAGCCATGTAGCAGTCATAGACCTGATGATGCTTTTAAGTTATTTTTTTTATAATTACGCGTATTACTCACTATGAACCTTTCTTGTTGCTATTACTTGATGTTTTTGTGCCGTGGTATGACCATGAAATGCAATTTTGTCTATTATGCAATGAGCAACTGTCCAGTGCACTTTTCTCGCTCAGTAAGAGTGTTGATGTTTGATTTCTATACTTGTAATGAAAGACTACATTCCTTTGGCTTATGAAAAATGTACCTGTGTTGAATGGGAACGACCAGTTTTGCTGTTAAAGTTACAAATTAGCTGTCCCTTTCAAAATGACAGATCTTAAATCACATGTGCTTTTATTGATACTTTTATTTTACTTCTTTTAATAACTTTAAGCGTGCGGACACTGTGTTGTTTTCCAATTGCATGTTTGACTTCGTGTTAAGGTTTTGTATATGAATGTAGTGTAAATAATAATTAAACCATTGTAATGGCAATAACCACTTATAGTATAATAAACAGTGAGCTGTGTTTGCCACAAATGACATCCCCGTGTAAATAATTTGAATTTGATTACAGTTGTCACCGTGGAAAGTATAGCAATACTGTGAGGTATATAAACTTGTGTAGAATGTAAGCAATTGTTTACATATAACAACCTTACCAACCTCGCATATATCGGATCGCAATATAACGTAAACTGCTTATGTTGTCGGTACAACTGCAGTCTTTTAGTCCGGTAATAAAATCCGAAATCCTGTCATTGTAGTAGAGAATATGCTACAGGCAGTGAAGTGACTAGTACTATACTATCGTATTGTAGTCTGCTATGTAACGACTGTAGGTGGTTATTCATTATTAGTATATGTTCCACGCTCGTATTAACTATTGTAACACGAGTAAGAATACTTTTATTATTATAAAGTAGTGCTGTTATTATCTTACTCGATATTATGGCTATGTACCTCATATAGTATATATTATTATTGTACCCACTAGAGCCGTGGTGTGCATGCATAATACTTCCCTTCGTCCCAGCGCGTACAATATATGCGAGGTTGATCAATATAGTTCCAATATAGACCAATATAGTTCGTAAAGATTATGTACAATGTATACAAATAGTATTTTTATAACGCGAACTATTTTCTCGTTTTTTTTCTCGTTTTTCTGTTATTAGATAAGTTAATGTTCTTAAGTTAAAACGGAAAACTCCACCAAACTGATAAAATAGCTCATAATAACAACTCGGGTAGTTAATAGCCTTAGCAATATGCTAAAAATGTAACGATCTTACTAAAAACCTCATGTCGATACAACATACGCATAACCTTACAAACAGAAATGGTGAAGCAAGCAGGTGAAGACAGCAAATTGCTAAGAAATCTGTGAGAAGACAATGTTTCGGCTTGGGTCTAGTGCTTGGATTATGAATCCTTTCCTTGCACCTTGCAAAAGCATGCTATATGTAGGCCTATGTGTATCATTCAGGCACCAAACGAGATATCTTCTATATGAAGCACGGCTTGATTTCACAACCCCAATACACACCCGTAGCGCGTGAGTAGAAATGCATCTGTACTGTACATAAATAACACGGGTAGAAAGTAATAAGTATTCGGGTTGACGTCGCGAGCACGCACGCACGCACGAACGCCACATGAGTCACACACGCACTCACGAACGCCACATGAGTCACACACGCACTCACGAACGCCATGCGAGTCACGCACGCACGCACGGCACTCATCCTGTTAATTAAAGATGAGGTCCTTGTAGCAAGGCAGCAGGCGGTCAGTTAAAGATGAGGTCCTTGTAGCAAGGCAGCAGGCGGTCAGTTAAAGATGAGGTCCTTGTAGCAAGGCAGCAGGCGGTTAGTTAGATATGATGTCCTTGTAGCAGGGCAGCAGGCGGTCAGTTAAAGATGAGGTCCTTGTAGCAAGACAGCAGCATGTTAGTTAAAGATGAGGTCCTTGTAGCAGGGCAGTAGCCTGTTAGTTAAAGATGAGGTCCTTGTAGCAAGGCAGCAGGCGGTTAGTTAGATATGATGTCCTTGTAGCAAGGCAGCAGGCGGTAAGTTAAAGATGAGGTCCTTGTAGCAAGGCAGCAGGCGGTTAGTTAGATATGATGTCCTTGTAGCAGTGCAGCAGGCTGTCAGTTAAAGATGAGGTCCTTGTAGCAAGGCAGCAGGCGGTTAGTTAGATATGATGTCCTTGTAGCAGTGCAGCAGGCTGTCAGTTAAAGATGAGGTCCTTGTAGCAAGGCAGCAGGCGGT
>NW_014577272.1:97975-101858 GCF_000485595.1 Priapulus caudatus | reverse complement strand
GGCCTAAGGCCACCTATACAGTATTGTAATAATAGAAGAGTGTATGATGGGGGCCCAAGGCCACATATATAGTATTTGTATGACGGGGGCCTAAGGCCACCTATACAGTATTGTAATAATAGAAGAGTGTATGATGGGGGCCCAAGGCCACATATATAGTATTTGTATGACGGGGGCCTAAGGCCACCTATACAGTATTGTAATAATAGAAGAGTGTATGATGGGGGCCCAAGGCCACATATATAGTATTTGTATGACGGGGGCCTAAGGCCACCTATACAGTATTGTAATAATAGAAGAGTGTATGATGGGGGCCCAAGGCCACATATATAGTATTTGTATGACGGGGGCCTAAGGCCACCTATACAGTATTGTAATAATAGAAGAGTGTATGATGGGGGCCAAAGGCCACACATATAGTATATGTATGACGGGGGCCTAAGGCCACCTATATCGAATTGTAATACTGTGGGGGACCAAGGCCACAAATATATTATTTGTATAGCGGGGGCCTAAGGCCACCTATATAGTATTGTAATAATAGAATAGTTTATGATGGGTGCCCAAGGCCACATATATAGTATTGTAGTATAGGGTATGCTGGCGGCCCACCAAGGCCACATATATAGTATTGTGTATGAAGGGGGCCTAATGCCTCCTATATAATAGTGTGTGGTAAGCCTTGGTTGTAAGCTATACCGCCTCCAGCAAAGAAAAGTAGGCTGCATCACTTGCACAGTTTATTATTGCGCCAGAGGGCCCTAGGCACCCGGTGGCTTAAGGCCACACTTGGATGAGGATATCTGTCGCCTGCATAAGCAGCGGATACCTTACATGCAAGGTCTTCCTCCTAGTTATTAAATGATGTCTACTGATGGAATGTTATCATATAAATCTATGCTATGATAACTCCTCTTTAATTTAAATGCATAATCTTTCAAAAATACGATTTCTCTTGGGAGATATGGCGCATGCGCGCGCACCGTGTTATACGTGCAGTGCCGTCTGAGGAAAACTTCTTAATATAGCTTGCTAAGGGGGAGAGGAGATTGGAGACTGAGGAAAGGCGGCATGGAAGATAACTGGGGGCAGTAGAAGAATAAGGAGGCTGAGCGAGGGACAAGGGAGGCAAGGGGTAGGACGTGAGGGCATAAAGTAGGTATTTTGTACCCTACATGCTAGGGCGGTCTCCTAATTATAAACACAGGTCTACTGATAAAAGTTTATTAGGGAAATCTATGCTGAGATATCCCCTAACCATTTTAAATGTATATTCATCACAAATTATAACTCGTCTGGTGAGATATTGCGCATGCACTAACACACTAACGTTGCCAGATTGTGTACTGGCTGGTAAACGCAGCAAAAACTTTACGTGCAATGTCTTCCTCCTATTTATTAAATAATGTCTACTGATGGAATGTTATCATATAAATCTATGCTATGATAACTCCTCTTTATTTTAAATGCATAATCTTCACAAATTATGACTCTTCTGGTGAGATATTGCGCATGCACTAACACACTAACGTTGCCAGATTGTGTACTGGCTGGTATACGCAGCAAAGACTTTACATGCAAGGTCTTCCTCCTATTTATTAAATAATGTCTACTGATGGAATGTTATCATATAAATCTATGCTATGATAACTCCTCTATATTTTAAATGCATATTAATCACAAATTATGACTCTTCTGGTGAGATATTGCGCATGCACTAACACACTAACGTTGCCAGATTGTGTACTGGCTGGTAAACGCAGCAAAAACTTTACGTGCAATGTCTTCCTCCTATTTATTAAATAATGTCTACTGATAATTTTGTGATGAATATACATTTAAATGGTTAGGGGATATCTCAGCATAGATTTCGCGAATGAACTTTTATCAGTAGACCTGGGTTTATAATTTAGAGATCGCCCTAGCATGTTAGGATACAAAACACGCTACTTTATGCCCTCGCGTCCTACCCTTGCCTTCCCTGTCCCTCGCTCAGCCTCCTTCTTCTTCTACCGCTCCCAGCTATCTTTCCTGCCACCTTCTCAGTCTACCATCCCCTATTTCCCTTAGCAAGCAATATTATAATGTTTGCCTTAGACGCACTACAGCCTAACACGGTGCGCGCGCACATGCGCCAATATCTCCCGTGAGAAATCGAATTTTTTTAAAGATTATGCATTTAATATAAAGAGGAGTTATCCTAGCATAGATTTATATATAACATTTCCATCAGTAAACATCATTTAATACATAGGAGGAACACCCTGCATGTAAGGTCACCGCTGTGCGTATACCAGCCAGTACACAATCTGGCTACGTTAGTGTGTTAGCACATGCGCAATATCTCATCAGAGGAGTTATATTTTGTGACGGAATATGCATTTAAAATGGTTAGGGCGTATCGCAGCATAGATTCCCTAACAAACTTTTATTAGTAGACCTGTGTTTATAATTTGGAGATCGCCCTAGCATGTAGGATACAAAACACCTACTTTATGCCCTCGCATCCTACCCCTTGCCTTCCCTGTCCCTCGCTCAGCCTCCTGTTCTTCTACCGCTCCCAGCTATCTTTCCTGCCACCTTTCCTCAGTCGACCATCCCCTATTTCCTCAGCAAGCAATATTATAATGTTTGCCTCAGGCGGCACTGCAGGCCTAACACCGGTGCGCGCACATACGCAATATCTCCCGTGAGAAATAGAATTTTGGAAAGATTATGCATTTAATATAAAGAGGAGTTATCCTAGCATAGATTTATATGATAACATTCCATCAGTAGACATCATTTAATACATAGGAAGAAGACCCTGCATGGAAAGTCTTCGCTGCATATACCAGCCATACACAATCTGGCTACGTTAGTGTGTTAGTGCATGCGTAATATCTCACCAGAAGAGTCATAATTTGTGATGAATATGCATTTAAAATGGTTAGAGGATATGCTCAGCATAGATTTTCCACAGAATGAAGCTTTTATCAGTTTAGACCTGTGTTTATAATTAGGAGAGCGCCCTAGCATGTAAGTGTACAAAACACCTACTTTATGCCCTCGCGTCCTACCCCTTGCCTCCCCTGTCCCTCGCTCAGCCTTCTTCTTCTTCTACTGCCCCCAGTTGTCTTCCATGCCGCCTTCTTCAGTCTCAATCTCCTCTCCCCCTTAGCAAGCTATATTATAAAGTTTGCCTCTGACGGCACTGCACGCCTAACACGGTGCGCGCGCATGCGCCATATCTCCCAAGAGAAATCGTATTTTGGAAAGATTATGCATTTAAAATATAGAGGAGTTATCATAGCATAGATTTATATGATAACATTCCATCAGTAGACATCGTTTAATAAATAGTAGGAAGACCTTGCGTGTAAATTAAGTCTTCGCTGCGTATACCAGCCAGTACACAATCTGGCAACGTTAGTGTGTTAGTGCATGCGCAATATCTCACCAGAGGAGTCATAATTTGTAATGAATATACATTTAAAATGGTTAGAGAATATCTCAGCATAGATTTCCCTAATAAACCTTTATCAGTAGACCTGTGTTTAGAATTAGGAGACCGCCCTAGCATGTAGGGTACAAAATACCTACTTTATGCCCCTCGCGTCCTACCCTTTGCCTCCTTTGTCCCTCGCTTAGCCTCCTTATTCTTCTACTGCCCCCAGTTATCTTTCATGCCGCCTTTTCTCAGTCTTCAATCTCCTCTCTCCCTTAGCAAGTTATATTATGAAGTTTGCCTCAGACGGCACCTGCACGCGCTACACCGGTGCGCGCGCATGCGCCATATCTCCCAAGAGAAATCGTATTTTGGAAGGATTATGCATTTAATATAAAGAGGAACTATCATAGCATAAATGTATATATTAACATTCCAATCAGTAGACAATTATTT
>NW_014577272.1:83306-97965 GCF_000485595.1 Priapulus caudatus | reverse complement strand
AAGAGAGAGAGTGGTACAGAGAGAGAAAGAGAGAGAGAGAGGGGTACAGAGAGAAGGAGGCTAAGCAAGGGACAGGGGAGGCAAGGGAAAGGACGTGAAGGCATAAAGTAGGTGTTTTGTACCTTACATGCTAGAGCGCTCTCTTAATTATAAACACTGTTATACTGATCAAAGCTTATTAGGAAAGTCTATTCAGAGATATCCCCTAACCATTTTAAATGTATATTCATCACAAATTATAACTCCTCTGGTGAGATATTGCGCATGCACTAACACACTAACGTAGCCAGATTGTGTGCTGGCTGGTATACGCAGCGAAGACCTTACATGCAAGGTCTTCCTCCTATTTATTAAATGATGTCTACTGATGGAATTTTATCATATAAATCTATGCTAGAATAACTCCTCTTAATTTTAAATGCATAGACTTTGCAAAATACGATTTCTCCCGGGAGATATTGCGCATACGCGTGCATCGTGTTAGGCGTGCAGTGCCGTCTGAGGAAAACTTTATAATATAGCTTGCTGCGGAGAAGAGGGGATTGGAGACGGAGAAAATGCAGCAGGGAAGATAGTTGAGGGCGGTAGAAGAAGAAGGAGGCTAAGCAAGGGACAGGGGAGGCAAGGGAAAGGACGTGAAGGCATAAAGTAGGTGTTTTGTACCTTACATGCTAGAGCGCTCTCTTAATTATAAACACTGGTCTACTGATAAAAGTTTATTAGGAAAGTCTATTCAGAGATATCCCCTAACCATTTTAAATGTATATTCATCACAAATTATAACTCCTCTGGTGAGATATTGCGCATGCGCTAACACACTAACGTAACCAGATTGTGTACTGGCTGGTATACGCAGCGAGGACCTTACATGCAAGGTCTTCCTCCAATTTTTTAAATGATGTCTACTGATGGAATGTTATCATATAAACCTATGCTAGAATAACTCCTCTTCATTTTAAATGCATAATCTTTGTAAAATACGATTTCTCTCGGGAGATATTATTGGATGTTACCGTCGGCAGTACGAAAAAGATGGCGCTCTGCAATTCGCAAATTCGCAGGCGGTCGCCGAATTTTACCACGTTTTCCTATTGTCGGATAGAAGTGGTTTGAATGCATAATTTCGCCTCATGCTCTATATTTTTGGCGCAAACGGGCATGCGCAAATCCGATATTTTTCCTTGCGAAATTGAGAAATTATTCGAAATGTGTTATATAATCAAAACGCACAAACGGATCGAGTTTACTGGATGTCCAAGAGTTGCCAACGGAAGGAGTATTTCGCTGAATTTGTGCAATTTTTATAAAGAGCTCGTCGCCAGAACTAGGTGCATGCGATAAAAAAAATTCGCTAGCGTCTCAGCCCGTCGCAAAGGCGACGTCGGAAAGAGGGGGTATATACGTTTATATTATGTGCATATCGCCGTCGGTCGTACGAAAAAGATGGCGCTCTGCAATTCGCAAATACGCAGGCGGTCGCCGAATTTTACCATGTTTTCCTATTGGCGGATAGCCCGAAAATGGTTTGAATGCATAATTTCGCTTGATGCTCTAGATTTCTGGCGTAACGGGCATGTGCAAATCCGATATTTCCCTTTGTGAAACTGCGAGATTATTTGAAATGTGTATATATATGCGCACTCACTTGATGTTCTTGAGCAGCGGCAGTAAGCACATCCAGAACTGCTCGAGCAGCTGCGGGAATCCGCCCAGCAGCATGCCCTGCAGTTGCGGAGCGATGCGCCTTAGCAGCTTCAGCAGCACGTCTTCGCTGAGGTTCTCACAGTGACTGACGTCGATCGCCGATAGGTGGCGCAAGTCGGCGCGCTCGAGGATCTGTTCTACGACCTGAAGTGAATGTACGTCATCGGTCACGTGCGTCGCTTCAGGGCGTGGAATGAGATCGTTGCATAATTTAGTTAAACCGTAGTGGCGTCAAAACGGGGAGAGATGATAACACGGGTTGTGCGTCAACGCGATATAAAAATCCGTGATGATCGAAGCACCGGATATACTCTGTCTGCGTGCCTCTAATCTCTAAGTTACAGCAAATAGCTTAGTATATGTACGTCCCCGCGTGTGGCAAGATGCTCTCCTGTGCTTGCAATAGTACATATAGTAGATTAGTACATTAGTAGAGAATGTTTTCAGGTACAGTGGATATCAAGTTTAAAAATATTACTTTGGGGAAGTGAATGAATTTCCAATCATTTCCTCGCACTTACACCACACAAGAGAGTTTAGTTTTGTGTTTGATGCAACAGTGAGCACGAGAAGAAAATACCTTTTGCTGGTTTTACATCAGACAACTCATGTGCCAGATTTCAGCACATATACATAGTATAGTAACACTAATGAGTTTTATTATTAGTGGTAATTCGAGTATAATAGAACGTTGAATTACCGAACTATTCATGCCGTCAACATGTGCAGCAGCAAACCATACGATCCCCGGGACTCGAGTTAACATGTCTGTCAAGGCTTCCGCTGACAGCAGCGTCGACGATACATCCACATTCTCTATGGCCGTCTTCGCCCAATCCACGTTCATCAGGTACTCGTCCTGTAAGTCTGCAAGACCACCGAATCAATATCGAAGACCACCGAATCAATATCATTTTGTCGGATTCATGATGGCAGTAAGCGTCTGAAGGCGGAAACAACGCCAACAATCTCATTTAACAGTCTATCCTGTCGTGGATCGCGTGGTAGTTGAACCCTTAATTGCGTAGTACGGCTTAAAATATTAGATGTTTTATAGACATGACAGGAAAGACTAAGCAAATATAACTAACCCTGTGTGGGTGAATATTTGGTATGTTTTTGCGAACCTAAGGTTTTTATACTAATATTGCAACGATCGTATATATGGTATGCGTAATTTAGATTCGTTTTGTCGAGAGGTTTTCCTGACGACTATTCATAAAATTTCTGATGAACCAAAAAAGCATTTACGGCTATCATAGCGATGGGTGTTTAACGAAGTTACTAATCTATGAAAAAAACCTAAATGTTTAGATATTATACTTGTATACATCCTCACAATCAACGCTCAATCAACACAAAATCTCCCTTTATTGCCGTCGACGTGCTTTAGTACAACTATTATTATATATATTATATTACTATATATATATATATTATATATTATGATATATTATGATTATTATTATTATATGGTGGAGCAACACGGCTATAAGCACCTGTATGCTGCATTAGCAGTGTTCTCAGCTTTCTGCATCGCTGCAGCAGCGTCTTCAGGGAAGAACCTTTGAACTTCAGACAGAAGTTGACGGCCAAGCCCTCCAGGTGGATGCAGTTGCTCGAGATGGACTCGACGTGGCTGTCGTCGACAAAGCTCACTCCGTACATGTTTACCATGCGCAAGTTGGGTATGTAGCTTTTCAATTTGTGGATGTTGATGACCTCGTATATCTCCTCCTCCTGATCAATTCTCTCGTAGGTGCCTATCGACGAATGACGAATGTGTATTGCGGGGGTGACGTAAAGGGCGGGAGGCGGGTTTATCCCTTATCCCGCTAGCAGGATTAGCACGATATCAGGGATAAAATCAGCAACTCGTCGGGGAAGAATCGATGAAAATAATTTGCCGTTGCTCTTTATCAGCAGCGCGGCGCTAGTCACAATAACATAATATTACAGAGGTCAGCAGGATGGATGGCTGATTTATCTATACATCTGAAATATTGTAATTTGTTATATGGATGCGAAAATGCCGAATTGAAACTGATGCAGAGCATGCCATGCGTCAAGGAATAAAATACAACGTTGACCACCAATGTTAAATAAAATGGCAGATACGTTGAATGTCAAAAGCATGTACACGCGTCCATCTGCGTACACCTAACCGTGCACGTACACACTTCCAAGCAGTTACACACGCATGCGTTCACATGATAAATGATGCACGAATGTCATATTGAATAGTGATGATGATAATAATTTGCTTCAACCAGCTATGGATATTAAAGCTATTGATATTTTTCTAGGAATAGATTCAAGAATTGTTCAAGTGTAGTTCTTGTTTATTCTTTATGGTGTTTCGTCGTAGTGATAGTTATGTGAAGTTTAGATTGCGGCTTACCTACAAGATGCATAACCTCGAGCAGGGCAACAAATCCGTAGATCTTTCTCATGAAACCTTCCATGAAGATCACCTCGGATAGGCAAATCGTCATGTGCGTCAGATGCTGGGGGAACTCTCTAAGCTCGTTGAAATCGTGAAGCTGGCATAGGTAAATCAGCGTCAGATATATACCTCGGAATATTATATGCCTAAATATTTAAAGTGCCATCTGTATTCCTATCGTAAAGCGGAGCGAGATATACCTACTTGTTCGTGCGAGCGTTTTCTCATTGAAATTTAAAAATTATACAGAGATGCAATAGTGAAAGGTAAACACAAACAGGTAAAGAAACAGTTGTTTGCCCGCGCAGTAGAGTAAATAGTGTGCCTCATTGGTTTGTTGGCAATAACGTCTACTTATTGTTGATCACTTGTGTGCGAAATACCTGGTTAGCACATTCATGTTGAGTTAAATAATTGTCATCTTGCAAAACGTATTCACAGCGTTTTCACCACACCTATATGATTTATAAAACCTCTAGAGGTTTGATCAGATGGAAATCATTGGATCAAATTGGATCTCATGTTCGAATGAAAAGTGTGTATAAATATAAACCACTAAAGTCATTTATTTGAGTTACATTGTCGCCACTCAGCCAGTCATCATTTGTTTTTTTTGTTTTTTGTATACAGTACGTACATCTTCCACATACTCCACCCTAATGGCGTCCGTATAGATTTAGGTTCGTGTAAACATAGGGCGACATGGATGCACCGCTACAGGATTGTGGCGCCCACCTGCATGGCTGTGGAGAAGTCCAGCGTGAGGTTGTGCAGGTTGGGGCACTTGGTGGCTAGTTCGTGCAGCACGGCGGGCGTGATCAGCTCCATCGGTAGCTCTATGTAGCGTAGCAGCGGCCCGAAACGCACGCTAATCAACGTCAGCAGCGCCTCTAGACTCAAAACCTGCACGCCGTGAGGGAAGGCGGCAGGAAAGATAGCTGGGGGCGGTAGAAGAAAAAGGAGGCTGAGCGAGGGACAGGGAATGCAAGGGGAAGGACGCGAAGGCATAAAGTAGGTTTTTGTACCCTACATGCTAGGGCGCTCTCCTAATTATAATCGCAGGTCTACTGATAAAAATTCATTAAAGAAATCTATGCTGAGATATCCCCTAACAATTTTAAATGTATATTCATCACAAAATATAACTCCCCTGGTGAGATATTGCGCATGCACTAACACACTAACGATGCCAGATTGTGTACTGGCTGGTATACGCAGCAAAGACTTTACATGCAAGGTCTTCCTCCTAGTTATTAAATGATGTGCACTGATGGAATGTTAATATATAAATTTATGCTATGATAATTCCTCTTTATATTAAATGCATAATCTTTCCAAAATACGATTTCTCTTGGGAGATATGGCGTATGCGCGCGCACCGTGTTAGGCGTGCAGTGCCGTCTGAGGCAAACTTCAAAATATAGCTTGCTAAGGGAGAGAGAAGATTAAAGACTGAGAAAAGGCGGCATGGAAGATAACTGGGGGCAGTAGAAGAATAAGGAGGCTAAGCGAGAGACAAACGAGGCAAGGGGTAGGACGCGAAGGCATAAAGTAGGTATTTTGTACCCTACGTGGTAGGGCGGTCTCCTAATTATAAACACAGGTCTACTGATAAAAGTTTATTAGGGAAATCTATGCTGAGATATCCCCTAATCATTTTACATGTATATTCATCACAAATTATGACGCCTCTGGTGAGATATTGCGCATGCACTAACACACTAACGTTGCCAGATTGTGTACTGGCTGGTATGCGCAGCGAAGACTTTACATGCAAGGTCTTCCTCCTATTTATTAAATAATGTCTACTGATGGAATGTTATCATATAAATCTATGCTATGATAACTCCTTAGCAAGACAGCAGCATGTTAGTTAAAGATGAGGTCCTTGTAGCAGGGCAGTAGCCTGTTAGTTAAAGATGAGGTCCTTGTAGCAAGACAGCAGCCTGTTAGTTAAAGATGAGATCCTTGTAGCAAGGCAGCAGCCTGTTAGTTAAAGATGA
Organism: Priapulus caudatus; assembly: GCF_000485595.1. Taxonomy (NCBI): domain Eukaryota; kingdom Metazoa; phylum Priapulida; class Priapulimorpha; order Priapulimorphida; family Priapulidae; genus Priapulus; species Priapulus caudatus. The sequence goes on along the minus strand of NW_014577272.1, from coordinate 91,812 downwards.
TGTCCTTGTAGCAGGGCAGCAGGCGGTTAGTTATAGATGAGGTCCTTGTAGCAAGGCAGCAGACGGTTAGTTAAAGATGAGGTCCTTGTAGCAAGGCAGCAGATGCACGATGCTCGTCGCGCAGTTGGTCGTCATACGCACGACGGTGCCGCGGTCGGCGCGCTCAAAGTTCGACTTCACCATCTCGTAGTACGGTCCGTCGCTGAGCACGAGTGAGCGCAGCTTCGTGCAGCGCAGCCGCAGCAGGTCGATGAACTTGGAGCTTTTGTCGCTGAATCGCATCGTCTGCGGATCCCACTTGATCTCGCATCGCTCCAGCTGCTGGCAGTGGTTCGAGATGGCGTCGAGAAACTGGTCGATGTGAACCTTTGTCTGTATCTTGCTGCAGCAGCCTTCTGTCATGCCCATCATCATGATCCTACAGGGAAGGGGGTGATAAGTGTTGGCGACAAAACTACAAGTCATCAAGATGTTGACAAGATTGGGCCCCGTCCTATTATGTGAGGGATGGCATGCGTTTCATATTTTGTTTTATAGAAACATATTCATGAATATGTCCTCTCCTCTTTGTATAAATAATTTCCAGAGAAAAGTGACTTCTGTCAGCAGATAAGGAACACGCGCACAGACATGTCTGACATCTTCCTATCACGTATATAGTTCCTTTAATTTGCGCCATGGCGTATAGAAACGATATAGCGATATAGTACGACGGAAATATGTTAACTAGCTGGAATTAATAGTCGATACAACCTGAGAAATTCCCCGTGGCAGCATAACCTTCCAATATCGTTCAGTTTAGTCGTATTGTTACAATTTCACTGGCGGAGCGTCACAGCCCCCCCCCCCCGCACACACGTACGTGTATACGATAATTAAGGTTCATTTGACTAGCCGCGCATATATATATACCGCGCATATCGCCGTCGGCAGTACGAAAAAGATGGCGCTCTGCAATTCGCAAATACGCAGGCGGTCGCCGAATTTTACCATGTTTTCTTATATAGGGGGATAGCCCGAAAATAGTTTGAATGCATAATTTCGCCTCATGCTCTATATTTTCGGCGTGAACGGGCATGCGCAAATCCGATATTTCCCCTGGTGAAACTGGGAAATTATTCGAAATGTGTATATATCCAAAACGCACAAACGGATCGAGTTTACTGGATGCCCTAGAGTTGCCGACAGAAGCAGAATTTTGCTGAATTTCTGCAATTTTCCTAGAGAGCAAGTCCCCAGCACTAGGTGCATGCGATAAAAATTTCGCTAGCGTCTCACCCCGTCGTAGATGCGACGTCAGAAAGAGGTGGTGTACGTATATATTATGTGCTTATCGACCTCGGCAGTACGAAAAAGATGACACTCTGCAATTCGCAAATACGCAGGCGGTCGCCGAATTCTACCATGTTTTCCTATAGGCGGATTATGCATTATTTCGCAGACGACAGATATCCACATCCAAGTGTGGCTTTAGGCCACTTCGTCCCCCGCCGGTTGCCTCCAGCCCCCGTCAGCTCACTCCGACAATAACCCTTCCGTGACGAAAATAGTTTTGTTTGTTTACGTATTTTAGTAATGCTAAAACAAGTTACCATGGCATATGCTGATTGTATTACCCATAGGCATAGATATAGCATTAAATAGGAAAAAACAAGACAAGCGCCAGTGCAGCACTCGGTAAGTTATTAGTAGCACGTTATAGTGTTGCCAGCGTTATATTTGTATGACGGGGGCCTAAGGCCACCTATATAGAATTGTAATAGTAGTGTATGATGGGGCCCAAGGCCACATATATAGTATAGTATATGACGGTGGCCTAAAGCCTCCTACATAGAATTGTAATAATAGTGTATGCTGGGGGCCCAAGGCCACATATATAGTATAGTATATGACGGTGGCCTAAAGCCTCCTACATAGAATTGTAATAATAGTGTATGCTGGGGGCCCAAGGCCACATATATAGTGTATGTATGTATGTATGTATGTGTGCTGTGTGTGTGTGTGTGTGTGTGTGTGTGTGTGTGTGTGTGTGTGTGTGTGTATGTATGTGTGTGGTGTGCGTGGTGTGTGTGTGTGTGCGTGTGTGTGCGTGTGTACGCGCGTGGTGTGTGCGCGTGCGTGTGCGGCTGTACGCGCGTGCGTGTGTGCGTGCGTGTGCTATGAGTGTGCGTGTGTGTGCTGTGCGCGCGCGTGTGTGTGTGTGTGTGTTGTGTGGTGTGTGTGTGTGTGTGTGGTGTGTGTGCGTGTGCCGTGTGAGTGTGTGCGTGCGTGTGCGTGTGCCTGTGCGTGTGTGAGTGCGAGTGCAAGTGCAAGTGCGTGTGCGTGTGCATGTGTGTGTGTGTGTGTGTGTGTGTTGTGTGTGTGGTGGTGTGTGTATGTGTATGTTGTGTTGCGTGCGTGCGTGCGTGCGTGTGTGGTGTTGTTGTGTGTGTGTGTGGTGTGTGTGTGGTGTGTGTGTGGTGTGTGTGTGTGTGTGTGTGTGTGTGTGTGTTGTGTGTGTGTGTAAGCCTATATTGAACTGTGACTTCGGCGTGCAGGTTTTGAGTCTAGAGGCGCTGCCTGACGTTGATTAGCGTGCGTTTCGGCCGCTGCTACGCTACATAGAGCTACCGCGAGAGCTGATCACGCCCGCCGTGCTGCACGAACTAGCCACAAGTGCCCCACCTGCCACAACCTCACGCTGGACTTCTCCACAGCCATGACAGGGCGCCAGCAATCCTGTAGCGGTGCATCATGTCGCCCTATGTTTACACGAACCTAAATCTATACGGACGCCATTAGGGTGGAGTATGTGGAAGATTACGTACTGTATACAAAAAAAAAAAACAAATGATGACTGCTGAGTGGCGACAATGTAACTCAAATAAATGACTTTAGTGGTTTATATTTATACACACTTTTCATTCGAACATGAGATCCAATTTGATCCAATGATTTCCATCTGATCAACTCTCTAGAGGTTTTATAATCATATAGTGTGGTGAAAACGCTGTGAATACGTTTTGCAAGATGACAATTATTTAACTCAACATGAATGTGCTAACCGAGGTATTTCGCACACAAGTGATCAACAATAAGTAGACGTTATTGCCAACAAACCAATGAGCACACTATTACTCTACTTGCGCGGCAAACACTGTTTCTTTACCTGTTTGTGTTTACCTTCACTATTGCATCTCCGTATATTTTAAATTCAATGAGAAAACGCTCGCACGAACAAGTAGGTATATTCTCGCTCCGCTTTAGCGATAGGAATACAGATGCCACTTATAAATATTTAGGCATATAATATTCCGAGGTATATATCTGACGCTGATTTACCTATGCCACTTCACGATTTCAACGAGCTTAGAGAGTTCCCCAGCATCTGACGCACATGACGATTTGCCTATCGCGAGGTGATCTCATGGAAGGTTTCATGAGAAATGATCTACGGATTTGTTGCCCTGCTCGAGGTTATGCATCTTGTAGGTAAGCCGCAATCTAAACTTCACATAACTATCACTACGACGAAACACCATAAAGAATAAACAAGAACTACACTTGAACAATTCTTGATCTATCTAGAAAAATATCAATAGTTTAATATCCATAAGCTGGTTGAAGCAAATTATTATCATCATCACTATTCATATGACATTCGTGCCATCATTTATCATGTGAACGCAGCGTGTGTAACTCTGCTGGAAGTGGTACGTGCACGGTTAGGTGTACGCAGATGGACGCGTGTAGCATGCTTTTGACATTCAACGTATCGTGCATTTTCTTACATTGGTGGTCAACGTTGTATTTTATTCCTTGACGCATGGATGCTCTGCATCAGTTTCAATTCGGCATTTCGCATCCATATAACAAATTACAATATTTCAGATGTATAGGATAAATCAGCTCATCATCTGCTGACCTCTGTAATATTATGTTATTGACTAGCGCGCCCGCTGCTGATAAAGAACAACGGCAAATTATTTCATCGATTCTTCCCCGACGAGTTGCTGATTTTATCCCTGCATATCGTGCTAATCCTGCTACGGGATAAGGATAAACCCGCCTCCCGCCTTTACGTCACCCCCGCAATACGCATTCGTCATTCGTCGATAGGCACCTACGAGAGAATTGATCAGGAGGCAGGAGATATAGCGAGGTCATCAACATCCACAAATTGAAAAGCTACATACCCAACTTGCGCATGGTAACATGTACGGAGTGAGCTTTGTCGACGACAAGCCACGTCGAGTCCATCTCGAGCAACTGCATCCACCTGGAGGGCTTGCCGTCAAACTCTGTCTGAAGTTCAAAGGTTCTTCCCTGAAGACGCTGCTAGCAGCGATGCAGAAAGCTGAGAACACTGCTAATGCAGCATACAGGTGCTTATAGCCGTGTTCTCCACCATATATAATAATAATCATAAAATATATATAATATATATATATACTATATATATATATAGTAATAATACAAAATACATAATAATAGTTGTACTAAAACACGTCGACGGCAATAAAAGGAGATTTTGTGTAGCATTAGCGTTAATGTGAGGATGTATACAAGTAGGATATTTAACTAAACATTTAGTTTTTTTTCATAGACTAGTAACCTCGTTAAACACCCATCGCTATGATAGCCGTAAATGCTTTTTATGTTCATCAGAAATTTTATGAATAGTCGTCAGGAAAACCTCTCGACAAAACGAATCTAATTACGCATACCATATATACGATCGTTGCAATATTGAGTATAAAAACCTTAGGTTCGCAAAAACATACCAAATATCACCCACCAGGTTAGTTATATTGTCTTTCCTGTCATATCTATAAAACATCTAATATTTTAGACAGGATAGACTGTTAAATGAGATTGTTGGCGTTGTTTCCGCCTTCAGAGCGCTACTGCCATCATGAATCCGAAAAATGATATTGATTCGGTTGGTCTTCGATATTGATGCGTGGTCTTGCAGACTTACAGACGAGTACCTGATGAACGTGGATTGGGCGAAGACGGCCATAGAGAATGTGGATGTATCGTCGACGCTGCTGTCAGCGAAGCCTTGACAGACATGTTAACTCGAGTCCGGGGATCGTATGTTTGCTGCTGCACATGTTGACGGCATGAATAATTCGGTAATTCAACGTTCTATTATAGCCGAATTACACTAATAATAAAACTCATTAGTGTTACTATACTATGTATATGTGCTGAAATCTGGCACATGAGTTGTCTGATGTAAAACGCAGCAAAGGTATTTTCTTCTCGTGCTCACTGTTGCATCAACACACAAAAACTCTCTTGTGTGGTGTAAGTGCGACGAAATGATTGGAAATTCATTCACTTCCCAAAGTAATATTTTTTAAACTTGATATCCACTGTACCTGAAAACATTCTCTACTAATGTACTAATCTACTATATGTACTATTGCAAGCACAGGAGAGCATCTGCCACACGCGGGACGTACAAATACTAAGCTATTTGCTGTAACTTAGAGATTAGAGGCACGCAGACAGAGTATATCCGGTGCTTCGATCATGCACGGATTTTTATATCGCCGTTGACGCCACACCCGTGTTATCATCTCTCCGTTTTGACGCCACTACGGTTTAACTAAATTATGCAACGATCTATCATTCCACGCCTGAAGCGACGCACGTGACCGATGACGTACATTCACTTCAGGTCGTAGAACAGATCTCGAGCGCGCCGACTTGCGCCACCTATCGGCGCGATCGACGTCAGTCACTGTGAGAACCTCAGCGAGACGCTGCTGCTGAAGCTGCTAAGGCGCATGCCGCTCCGCAACTGCAGCGGCATGTTGCTGGGCGATTCCGCAGCTGCTCGAGCAGTTCTGATGTGCTTACTGCCGCTGCTCAAGAACATCAAGTGAGTGCGCATATATATACACATTTCAAATAATCTGCGTCAGTTCAGCAAAGGGAAATATCGATTTGCACATGCCCGTTACGCCAGAATCTAGAGCATCAGCGAAATTATGCCATTCAAACCATTTCGGGCTATCGCGCAATAGGAAAACATGTAAAATTCGGCGACCGCCTGCGTATTGCGAATTGCAGAGCGCCATCTTTCGTAGCGACCGATCGGCGATATGCACAAATATAAACGTATATACCCCTCTTTCCGACGTCGCCTCTGCGACGGGCTGAAGACGCTAGCGAATTTTTTTTCGCATGCACCTAGTTCTGGCGACGAGCTCTTTATAAATTGCACAAATTCAGCGAAATACTCCTTCGTGGCAACTCTTGCGACATCCAGTAAACTCGATCGCGTTGTGCGTTTTGATTATATAACACATTCGAATAATTTCTCAATTCGCAAGAAAAATATCGGATTTGCGCATGCCCGTTTGCGCGCAAAAATATAGAGCATGAGGCGAAATTATGCATTCAAACCCTTCTATCCGACAATAGGAAACGTAGGTAATATTCGGCGACCGCCTGCGGATTTGCGAATTGCAGAGCGCCATCTTTTCGTACTGCGACGTAACATCAATAATATCTCCCGAGAGAAATCGTATTTTACAAAGATTATGCATTTAAAATGAAGAGGAGTTATTCTAGCATAGGTTTATATGAAACATTCGCATCAGTAGACATCATTTAAAAAATTGGAGAAGGACCTTGCATGTAAGGTCTCGTGCGTATACCAGCCAGTACACATCTGGTTACGTTAGTGTGTTAGCGCATGCGCAATATCTCACCAGAGCAGTTATAATTTGTGATGAATATACATTTAAAATGGTTAGGGATATCTCTGATAGACTTTCTAATAAACTTTTATCAGTAGACCAGTGTTTATAATTAAGAGAGCGCTCTAGCATGTAAGGTACAAAACACCTACTTTATGCCTCACGTCCTTTCCCTTGCCTCCCCGTCCCTTGCTTAGCCTCCTTCTTCTGTCTACCGCCTCTCAACTATCTTCTCTGCTGCTCTCCGTCTCCATCCCCCCTTCTCCGCCAGCAAGCTATATTATAAGTTTCCTCAGACGGCACTGCACGCCTAACACGATGCACGGCGTATGCGCAATATCTCGGGAGAAATCGTATTTTGCAAAGTCTATGCATTTAAAATTAAGAGATTATTCTAGCATAGATTTATATGATAAAATTCCATCAGTAGACATCATTTAATAATAGGGAGGAAGACCTTGCATGTAAGGTCTTTCGCTGCGTATACGCAGCAGCACACAATCTGACTACGTTAGTGTGTTAGTGCATTCGCAATATCTCACCAGAGGAGTTGTAATTCTGTGATGAATATACATTTAAATGGTTAGGGATATCTCAGCATAGATTTCGCGAACTGAACTTATCAGTAGACCTGGGTTTATAATTTAGAGATCGCCCTAGCATGTAGGATACAAAACACCTACTTTATGCCCTCGCGTCCTACCCTTGCCTTCCCTGTCCCTCGCTCAGCCTCCTTCTTCTTCTACGCGCTCCCAGCTATCTTTCCTGCCACCTTTCCTCAGTCTACCATCCCCTATTTCCCTTAGCAAGCATATTATAATGTTTGCCTTAGACGGCACTACAGCCTAAACACGTGCGCGCACATGCGCAATATCTCCCGTGAGAAATCGAATTTTTTTACAAGATTATGCATTTAATAATAAAGAGGAGTATCCTAGCATAGATTTATAGATAACATTCCATCAGTAAACATCATTTAATACATAGAGGAAACCCTGCATGTAATGGTCACCGCGCTGGGTATACCAGCCAGTACACAATCTGGCTACGTTAGTGTGTTAGCACATGCGCAATATCTCATCAGAGGAGTTATATTTGTGACGGAATATGCATTAACAATGGTTAGGGGCGTATCGCAGCATAGATTCCCTAACAAACTTTTATAGTAGACCTGTGTTTATAATTTGGAGATCGCCCTAGCATGTAGGATACAAAACACCTACTTTATGCCTCGCATCCTACCCCTTGCCTTCCCTGTCCCTCGCTCAGCCTCCTTGTTTTCTACCGCTCCCAGCTATCTTCCGCACCTTTCCTCAGTCGACCATCCCCTATTTCGCTCAGCAAGCAATATTATAATGTTTGCCTCAGCGAGCACTGGCAGGCCTAACACGGTGCGCGCACGATACGGCAATATCTCCGTCGAAATAGAATTTTGGAAAGATTATCATTTAATATAAAGAGGATTATCCTAGCATAGATTTACTCTGATAACATATCCATCAGTAGCATTCATTTATTACATAGGACGAAGACCCTGCATGGAAAGCTTCGCTGCATATACCAGCCAGTACACAAGTCTGGCCCTACCGTTAGTGTGTTAGTGCATGCTATATCTGCACCAGAAGAGTCATAATTTTGATGAATATGCCATTTAAAATGGTTTTAGAAGATATCTCAGCATAGATTTCCCGAATGAACTTTTATCAGTAGACTGTGTTTATAATTTAGTGAGACGCGCCTAGCATGTAAGTGTACAAAACAGCCTACTTTATGCCGCTCGCGTCTCTACCCCTTGCCTCCGCCTTGTCCCC
>NW_014577272.1:74617-83281 GCF_000485595.1 Priapulus caudatus | reverse complement strand
CCATCCCCTCTCCCTCGCAGAAAGCATATTATGAAGTTGTTTTCAGACGGCACTGCACGTCTAACACGATGGCGCGCGCATGCGCAATATCTCCCGTGAGAAATCGTTATTTTTGAAAGATTATGCATTTAAAATAAAGAGGAGCTATCCTAGCATAGATTTTATATGACATATTCCATCAGTAGACATCATTTAATAAATAGTAGGAAGACCTTGCATGTAAGGTCTTCGCTGCGTATACAGCCAGCACACAAATCTGGGCTACGTTAGTGTGTTAGTGCATGCGCAATATCTCACCAGAGGAGTTATAATTTGTGATGAATATACATTTAAATGGTTTGGGATATATCAGCATAGATTTCCCTAATAAACTTTTATTAGTAGACCTGTGTTTATAATTTGGAGACCGCCCTAGCATGTAGGATACAAAACACCTACTTTATGCCCTCGCGTCCTACCCTTGCCTTCCCTGTCTCTCGCTCAGCCTCCTTTTCTTCTACCGCTCCAGCTATGTTTCCTGCCACTTCCTCAGTCTACCATCCCCTATTTCCCTTAGCCAAGCAATATTATAATGTTTGCCTCAGACGGCATTGCAGGCCTAACACGGTCGCGGCACATGCGCAATATCTCCCGTGAGAAATCGAATTTTGGAAAGAATATGCATTTAATATAAAGAGAGTTATCTTAGCATAGATTTATAGATAACATTCCATCAGTAGACATCATTTAATACATAGAGGAAAGACCCTGCATGTAAAGTCTTTGCTGCATATACCAGCCAGTACACAATCTGACTACGTTAGTGTGTTAGTGCATGCGCAATATCTCACCAGAAGAGTCATAATTTGTGATGAATATGCATTTAAAATGGTTAGGGATATCTCAGCATAGATTTCCGAATGAACTTTTATCAGTAGACCTGTGTTTATAATTGAGGAGTGCGCCCTAGCATGTAGTGTACAAACACCTACTTTATGCCCTCGCGTCCTACCCCTTGCCTCCCCTGTCCTTCGCTCAGCCTCCTTCTTCTTCTACTACCCCCAGTTATCTTCCATGCCGCCTTTCATCAGTCTCCAATCTCCTCTCCCCCTTAGCAAGCTATATTATAAAGTTTGCCTCTGACGGCACTGCACGCCTAACACGGTGCGCGCGCATGCGCCATATCTCCCAAGAGAAAATCGTATTTGGAAGAATTATGCATTTAAATATAGAGGAGTTATCATAGCATAGATTTATATGATAACATTCCATCAGTAGACATTATTTATTAAATAGGAGAAAGACCTTGCATGTAAAGTCTTCGCTGCATATACCAGCCAGTACACAATCTGGCAACGTTAGTGTGTTAATGCATGCGCAATATCTCACCAGAGGAGTCATAATTTGTGATGAATATACATTTAAAATGGTTCGGGGATATCTCAGCATAGATTTTCCCTGTGTTTATAATTAGGAGACGCCCTAGCATGTAGGGTACAAAATACCTACTTTATGCCCTCGCGTCCTACCCCTTGCCTCCCCTGTCCCTCGCTCAGCCTCCTTATTCTTCTACTGCCCCTAGTTATCTTCCATGCCGCCTTTCTTCAGTCTTCAATCTACTCTCCCCCTTAGCAAGCTATATTATGAAGTTTGCCTCAGACGGCACTGCACGCCTAACACGGTGCGCGCGCATGCGCCGTATCTCCCAAGAGAAATAGTATTTTGGAAAGATTATGCATTTAAAATAAAGAGGAGTTATCATAGCATAGATTTATATGATAACATTCCATCAGTAGACATTATTTAATAAATAGGAGAAGACATTGCACGTAAAGTTTTGCTGCGTTTACAGCCAGTACACAATCTGCAACGTTAGTGTGTTAGTGCATGCGCAATATCTCACCAGACGAGTTATAATTTGTGATGGATATACATAAATGGTTAGGGGATATCTCAGCATAGATTTCCCTAATATAAACTTTATCAGTAGACCTCGTGTGTTTATAATTAGGAGACCGCCTAGCATGTAGCGGTACAAAATACCTACTTTATGCCCCACCGTCTACCCCTTGCTCCTTGTCCCTCGCTCAGCCTCCTTATTCTTCTACTGCCCCCAGTTATCTTCCATGCGCCTTTCCTCAGTCTCAATTCCTCCTCCCCCTTAGCAAGCTATATTAAGAAGTTTTCCTCAGACGGCACTGCACGTATAACACGGTGCGCGCGCATGCGCCATATCTCCCAAGAGAAATCGTATTTTTTGAAAGATTATGCATTTAAATTAAAGAGGAATTATCATAGCATAGATTTATATTGATAACATTCCATCAGTAGACATCATTTAATAACTAGGAGGAAGACCTTGCATGCTAAGAGTATCCGCGCTTATGCAGGCGACAGATATCCTCATCCAAGTGTGCTGCCTTAAGCCACCGGGTGCTAGGGCCTCTGGCGCAATAATAAACTGTGCAAGTGATGCAGCCTACTTTTCTTGCTGGAGGCGGTATAGCTTACAACCAAGGGCTTACCACACACTATTATATAGGAGGCATTAGGCCCCTTCATACACAATACTATATATGTGGCCTTGGTGGGCGCCAGCATACCCTATACTACAATACCTTATATATGGGGCCTTGGGCACCCATCATAACTATTCTATTATTACAATACATATAGGTGCCTTAGCCCCCGCTATACAAAATAAATATATATATATATATATATATATATATATACTGTAACCACTCTGTTGCTCCTTTCTTCTCTCTATATATATATCTCCTCTAGGGTGAAGGGGGAAGAAACGAGAAGAGAGAGAGAGCAGCAGAAGTCAATAAACAAGCGCGTAAGAGCAGAGGCGCTACGCCATTTTTTTAATCAAAATTGAAAGTAGCACGAACAGGCCCACGAAATAGGTTGAACTTTCATGTGTTTTTTTTAAATGTTAATTATTATTACGTAGCTCAGCAGAAACATCAAATTTCTAAGACCCCCTATAATGATTATTGTAACATAACCGCAACCATAACGCTTGATCCGGCTGCGAAACAAGGGGAACGAAATTACCTGTAGTCCGTTGTATTCGGGTCTGAAGGACACCACCTGCCAGAGACGGCTGTCATATGCCACCAGTCGCCACTTCTTGCAGACACGTGCCATGCGCATGATGTCGCCATGGCTCATGTAGGAGAATATCTTTAGCAGAACCTTATCCGGCATTTTCTCCATGTTGAGCTACGAAAACGCAGAGATATGTTTAAGATTTTCATCGATTTCGAACTGAGACTTACACGCCCTGCCGATCCTGCAGAGTACTAGACCTATATGTGATGCCCCTTATTATAGTTCGTTACCGGAAAATTTGCAACCATCGTTTACCAATATGGCTGCTTAATCATTGCACCAGAATGTATAGCCTGTCTTGAACGGTTAGTAGGAAGTCCCCAACTGTTTCACCTCTGTATTTAGCGTATAGACGTAATTTTCCTGTCGCTTTTATCACAGTAGATTGTTGTGAGATCTTAAGGGTACGTCCGCCACGTTAGATCTGACCAGGAGAACCATGCAGGAGAACCATGCAGTGCGCAGACTGTAGTGGCGGCTTTAGCGTGCAGGAAGTAAGTGCATGGTATTACCCAGCAGAGGGGCGCTCTCCATCTGTGTTCCCGTGCAGGACTATAGTGTATGCTACCAACCTATGGATGAGCTGTCGAGAATATTAGTGTTCTTAACAGCATGAGCACAGCTGCCCCATGCACGCGTTTACAGCGCTGATGGGGATGGGGAGTGTAGTTATTTTTGAACGTCGGGTAGGTTCTAGCATACGCGAAAGCCGCTAAGATGCTGTATAATCCTCCTATGCGGGTGCCTGTATACATAAGCAATGACTGGCAACGAAAATGCATTCGACGAGCATAATATATATACATATATATATATATATATATATATATGTGTATATATATAGCTGGTGGCTCTAAATTGCGGACTTTACTGAAGCCAATTATTTCAACCATATAATTGATGGTAAGGAGTCTATAGTTTGAGGTTGTTTATTATTTATTGTTCACGCGGCAGCGAACTATACACTAACAAAACTCGTTGAAAATACAACCGGGACCACCACAACTACTTCATTTTATTTAATGATTATACATCGCAGTAAAAAATAAATAACGCATATTCGGCAATATTCTACCCCACAGCGCAACAGAAGCTTCGTCTGTACACACATCTTTTGTGATTCAACGTGATCATGTGCGTTGCTCATGCAGTAATTGAGGCGGCCTGACCGGCACGTCTCATGACCCTTCACACATCTCCCTCCACGTGCATCGGCACCGTGGACTCGATAAGCATCGTAAGATCTCTCGTCACAACTTACACTTTCGGGCTCGGGCGGTGGCGTCATTCGTTCCCGCATGTTACGGTAGCTGCTGGCCCTCTGCATCGCGAGGTGGCGAGCGTTTACAGTAGTGAAGACACGGTCGAGGAAGCCGTCCGGTCGCCGTCCGGGTTATATAGGCCCGCTTCAACAACCCGGTCAACCGGAGTGCGTTCGCGTACTTTACTCGAGCATTGCGTTAAGAAAAACCTTAGTGAGAAACGTCCCGTTATAAAGGCGTGTCATTGCAGCCCACGGCGATATTATTTATCACTAATACGTTAAAAGAATCGTATTATAAAAGGTTAGATAAGAGTTATATCGCTACGCGGCGTCTAGTCCTACCTTCGATCTTATCAATCCAATCTACACGCGCTTCGTTTTTGGATCTCTTTGACCTTCAGTTGGTTCGTCAGTTTGTCTAGTAATCTATACTTACAGGGTTCATGCAATCGAAGACAGTTAAAAATCGCAGCGCGTGTTGTCTACCGCCGCTAACCAGAGAACTAGCAAACCGCGGTTCATCGCAGCACGTGCGTTTAAGGCTCACTGAATATACGCCTAGCTGGTCTCACTTCCCATGCACGCAGATAATGAAAGGAGATGGACACGCTTGTTGTAACGAACGCAGACGCTACAGGCGTGCAGCGAAAAACAATTAAATAAAAACAAAAATGACTCGCTTACACACGAAAAAGATGGATACGTCGCGCAGAGCCGATGAGACACTGAAAACAGTTGCCTCTGCCGCGCGTAAATGCCTATGCCTCTTCGGATTCGACTCCGTTCCCGCTACCATGCCGCAGCTTAATTTACTCTCCGCTACGGGGCCTTACTCCGCATTATCTCAAATAGCTGCATGAACTGTAAGCATCGAAAAAGGCACGCTAGTTGTTGTAGTCGGCAGCCCGTCGTTCTGTTGCAAGGCAGCGCACTGCACGCGTGTCTGTCTGCAGGATCCACATTTCGGCAAAGACCCGTGTATAAATAAGCATCCCGTCTCGGTTGCAGACGCATTGCCGTCGGCCGTGGACTATAGCAACAACGTTAAGTCAGACATTCACGTAAACGTGTGAGGCTCTTTAGCGTTAGAGCGCGTGAGTGGCTTGGTATGCCCGGACGTGGTACAGTAGGCTATATTCAAACCGCTCTGCTGGTTTTTTTATTATGGGGTACTGCAATGTGTACAAAACATCTTTGCGTGTAATATGGCCCCGAGGAATAGTGATGAAAAAGTTATTGTAATTTTCATTATTACAGATGACATTCTCTCTTCAATATTGATTTGACATAATATAACGTTATCTCGCTCCCCCCCCCTCTCTATCTCTGTCTCGGTCTCTCTCCGATTCCTACTGGTAATATTATAACTTCATTTGCATCAATTATTTAATACCTGCCTAATTTATTAAATATTGTTTTCACTTAAAAACTCTTTTTAGTCCTAGCAGCATTAAGTATACATTTCATATTTTCCTTAACCAACTAAGCATATATATATATATATATATAGCAGTGAAAAAAATACACGGGGGCTCGGGGCGATTTAGCCCCCGAAATGCCAAAAAGAGCCCCGGAAATGCCAAAAAGAGCCCCCGTAAATTTGCATAAAGTTCAATGCAAACCAAATTTTAGTGTGCTATTTTTATGCACGCGAGCTTGAAAAGTAGCCCCCGAAAAATAAATTATATTTTTTTCCCTGATATATAGGTATATATATACATATATATGTGCTTAGTTGGTTAAGGAAAATATGAAATGTATATATATATATAAGCATGACAATAGCAGGAATTATTATGTTACGTGCATCATCGGAAAACCGGCTATGGACACAATTGACCCTATAATGCGCGTAACACTAATCCTATGGCATTCTTCGCGGAATGGGGCACTTTCCTGAGAAAGCCTAGTTTACCGATTCCTCCACGTTCCGTTTAACACATCGTGTAAATTGATATTTCTGTTAGTTACATAGTTACTTAGTCACTGTTAGTTAGTTTGTTAGTGCCAAGTTGCTATATGAAGTTTCACCTTGTACGCATTGCGGACATCGCAAGACTTTTGCGTAGCTATATGATTATGTTTACATATATGCCTATACTTTTGTTTAGATATATACTAAGAGCGCATGCGAACTAAATTAGACACGAAAAGCAAGCGTTGCCCACCACTGATCTCTATTATACTAACTATCATATAATATTAGTATAGTAGAGATCAGTGTTGCACACCAGATAGTTTTGGTCAGAAAGCCGAGACAAACTCATATAGAACGTTTTAGAAAAAGCCATCGCAATCGCACAATCGTGGAGCTGCACCCTGCCCTAATGACAGATCTTCATGACAGCACGTGACATAAACATGGCGACTGGCTTTCAACGAAACCCTTTCGAGATAAATTCACGCCTCTTACCTTTGTTTTTGGCGCAATGAGTTATGACGCAACCAGGTTTGTCTCCTGGTTGACCTCTGGCGAGTTAGACCGACTTATAATCGGGGTTCTGCGGTTATGATGCAACTATTCCTTTCACTCGCCAGCAAACCCTTGGCGGAGATGTTTCGGCTGCCAGCACTGGCGGAGACGTGCCTGACAATTGTGCGCGCCATGTATTTTTGGAAAGTGAAATGCAATGCGTAGATTGAGCGTAGATGGTAGCTGGAGATTGTGCTGCTGTTGCCATGGCAAAGAATGTCTAGAATCATGGACGCACTTGAGTATGCCTATTTCATGTTCAAGGAGCTTTGATAGTCTCGCATGTGGGAGTGTGATATTACTTATTTGGAGGAAATGTCGTTCGTTTTAGATATTGTTTCTCACAATGAAGGGAATGAACGTAAATAAGAAACGAAAAGTAGTTTAACGATTTAGCGTAAAACGTCTTGCATTTTCCACGAAACAATATACGCACGAATCACGCAGGGAGTGTTAACGATAATCTATAACCATGAATAAATTATCTACAGCTATTGTGTCTAGATGCCTGCCGACTGTAGCTTAAAGACGAAAGAAACAACATTTTTAGCGATGAATCTCGATAAACTCCACGTGAAGAATTAATCAATATTCAATTGTATATTGGTTATTGTGTTTTCGATATACAAAAACGTACATGGTTTTGTGTATTATTTAAATTTAAGTGGCAGGCTCCATCAAACACGATTGCCAAGGTCGGCTGCATTTATAATCATTAGCTAGTATCTTGAAGGACATATGCTAAGCTCACATTATGCTATGTTTAAGTAACTAACTCACCCACCCTGACCACATCCACTCTTGCGTTGACCCAATTCATTTACCATTAAATTTTAATCTCAGTTTCAGCAAGTGCTCAAAATCAATTACGCATTCCCATGGGGCAAATTTTTTGCGCGGTCAATAACGCTGGTAAACACATGGACGGCATTACATCGCAGCCTGAAGTATATGAGCCAATAGAGCAACATGCGAAACGCATATGCTGCTGCCGGTGATCAGCTTCGTCACAATGTAAACATTCCATCTAAAGTATGGCGTATTTGAACAAGGGGAGTTCTGGGTTAGCACTACGGCGGGGTGTGGCTCCACGCGATTATAGCTTCTAGGGCTTCAGCAAAGATAGCTGACGCACTGTTACTGGCGAGCGACTGGTTTCGACTGGTGGGTAGTCTTATCAGATTGTTTTAACCTTTGCTGTCGACTATGTCGCGAGAGGCGGTCGCTGTATATAATATTCGTCGTTTACTGGATGGAACAGGGTCTGGTCATGGCGAGGGCATGGATGGAGCATGGCTGGAACACGGGAGAGTAACGATGAAGTCGTGTGCGTAGTGGTAAAAATTAAGCCGGCAGGTGGTGTGTTTGACCAGGTTGATGGGACCTTTCCATTCCCTATATTAGGCGTTTTAGACTTTTTGCAGAGAATTCCTCTCCATCACTCCAGGATTTTAAGTTCAAGGAGATCGAAAAAAAACGATATCCTAACCGGTTATACAACTCTTCTCTCTCTCTCTCTCTCTCTCTCTCTCTCTCTCTCTCTCTCTCTCTCTCTCTCTCTCTCTCTCTCTCTCTCACTCTCACCCTCTCCTCCCCTCTCTCCCTCTCACTTCCTCCTCTCCTCTCTCACCCTCTCTCTCTCTCCTTACAGGTGCTGCAGCGGGAAGGTCTCTCTCTCTCTCTCACTCTCTCTCTCTCCTTACAGGTGCTACAACGGGAAGGTCTCTCTCTCTCTCTCACTCTCTCTCTCTCCTTACAGGTGCTACAACGGGAAGGTCTCTCTCTCTCTCTCACTCTCTCTCTCTCCTTACAGGTGCTACAACGG
>NW_014577272.1:52365-74607 GCF_000485595.1 Priapulus caudatus | reverse complement strand
CTCTCTCTCTCTCTCTCTCTCTCTCTCTCTCTCTCTCTCTCTCTCTCTCTCTCTCTCTCTCTCTCTCTCTCTTCTCTCTTCTCTCTCTCTCTCTCTCTCTCTCTCTCTCTCTATATATATATATATATATTATATATATGCTACATATTACAGAAAAGATACACTTTGGATTCACACATTCAATGTTAGCAACCACGTAATCTTAATCTACGCATAGAAACACCAGGCTGGATAAATGAAGATACCCACAAAAAATTCTAACGTCTGTACCAGACTCTTGTGTATAAGAATAGCCTGATTCCTTGTTTCACTCATTTGCCCTACTAGAGAGCAAGTGGCATGATCCATTATGCTACGTTGACCGATAGAGGGCGCCCATACATAGAGGTCAGGTCTGGAGAATCGTACTCTGCACACATTGTGTATGAAAATATATACGTAACGTTTTTTGTTATGTGATATGCATTGTATTGAGGCTATATTTAAACGGTATATGCAACTGACTATGCCAGCCGACTCTATTTCACTTCACATTAAAGTTAATTTTGATTGTTATATCGTGATGGCTCCAAAGAATAGAGCAGTGCCGTTTTTTTAATTATGCTTCTCTAAATACATTTCACATTGGCGCATAGTGACAATTTTCTATTAGAAATTTAAAAGAAAAGCAATTTAAAATACGATATAGCACAACACAGTGACTAACGCACACAGCACTGCAGCGTGTGGCTTATAATAACTTTAACAGATACGTGCCATTTTCAGCCCTGCGCCGCCACCAAGTGGCAAAGCGGAGCAATAAACATTCATCTAACCTTATGGTAGGGGCACACGAGCGATTTTTATCGCCCGATCGCCGCGAATTTCAAAATCGCTCGAAAAAATCGCTCGTGTGCCCCTAGCATTAAGTACAGTATTCTATGGTGCAGGAATTAATCGTTTACACTGCAAATTGCAATATTTTGTCATCCATATTTTATACAGCGTGTATTTGCTACTCATATGACCTTTTTTCTTATTCTACCCTTGCTCTTCTTTCTTCTCCCCCTCCCCCTCCGTGTCCTTGTCCCCGTTATCCTCTTCTTTCTTCGTCCTCTGCTTCTACCGGTGAGTCGTCTAACCCTGAAACCGATTGCTTAACAAGTCCTGAGACAAGTAGATGGGAAACACAAAGTAATTCTTGCAAAGTTTTACATCTTTGTGTTAATTGATGGCTTCGGTGTTTTTCAACCCGCAGAGAATTCCGCCATTCCTGCTCACGCGATCCGCATAAATTGAAATGACAGTTATAATCAAGCGCACCCGTACCGGAGCCATGCTAGATAGGCGCTAGCGCAGTGTTTCAACAGCTTGTTTTAATTTCATGACAGAAGTAGCTAAGCAAAGGCGGTGGCGCCGTTCTCCGTTTTCTCTGTGTCTCATAAAGAAGCTACAGTACGCTATCCATAGCATACATATCCTCACAGTAAAAATACAACCATCCCGTGTTAGAATATTGCGAAAGGAAAAACTATTGAACATTGACACGGTAACCTTCCCCCCTTTCGGATCAATAATCGATCATGATCACAGAAATACGCAATTTTCGCAGATGAATACACACATATCTAGGTCATCATAGTACATATCCAACACAGAGATTTGATGCAGTGATGCAGTGATGCAGTGATGCAGTGTCATTGCGCAAAAAATCCCGATTAAATGTAAACCCCGTGAGGCCTTCCGCGCACTATAGGGAACCTTGCGAGGGAAGCCAGCTGTACGCTCTTCCTCTGGTTGCTATGACGATCGCAAAGCCGAGACATGTGCGTCAGCGTGCTGCTCTGATTATGGTGCAGCCTTGCGTGGCAAGCACGCTACTACTCTACGACGGCCGTCGACGGCAAAAATATCGAAGCAAAACAGAAGCACGTCAGCCGCAGCATGTGTTGTGAGACTTGTGCCTATTGTGGGACGGGCACACACACGGCATAGTTGTACGCTAGGTTATATGGGTTGTGGTTAACCGGGATGTCGTCATCGGAGCCTCGCCCCGAACATTCACAGGAACTCAAATAGTTTCATAACGTCTACGTACAAATAAATACAGTGGAAGATCGGATTGGTTTTGATACAAGTCGTCTGACTCATCTTCAGTTATACTGCAGTACGTACGCGTAGATGAAATCAGTCTAACGTTAAGTTTAAATTATGAAGACACATCAGCGGCGCCTCGCATAATGGCGACAGGATCTATAAGCAAATCTTTCTGAATTGCATAACGAGATCTATGCATGGGAACATATTTGTGAATGACCCCCCCCCCACACACACACAGCGTCGTCGACCCCTTTGCTCTATTAATAGTGATTGATGTTGTAAGAGAGATTTAGTAGAAAGATAAGTCGCCGACGGCAGAGGGATTCATAGCAGGGATGTTTCCTTCAGTAGCTCTAGTTCAGTCCCCGCGGAAATATGATCAGACACAAAACAAATAAACAGGCGACTCGACGCACATACATATTTATTTTAAGACACATTTATCTCTCTCAAGAATCTTCGTTGGTACAATAAAAGCGCAGCGATATGCTGCTTCCATCACACAGTGATAAGGCGGGGATGCTACGATACACGCACCACCCCGCCACTGCCACCCTACTATCAACAAGCCGACATCGACTCGTCCAGTAGTCATGTTCCTGCTGTGCAACACTACCAAATTCTTGGGGGTAAACGGCTGTTCTGCGATTGAGTTTTCACGGGTGAGAACTGCGAGTTTCAATCAGTATATGCGGTAAACATCGTCGTTGTGGAACCTCTAATAGAATCGCGTCATGTTAGTCGATCGCTGCGAACTAAACTGAGAGTGTATACTATACTGGCTGGCGAAATCGTCACTGTATCAATTTGTCGCTGTAAATTTGTGGCGATTAACAAATAATCACTCCTCCCGACACACGTACGCTCTCGCTGCCTCTCTCCGAGCTATCTTTCTCGTTTTCATTCGTTCTTTCTCTCGGCGCCCATGGCTGTGTTTCACCTCAGTTTCACCTCGGTTTTCTCTTGGGGAGCAGGTGATGCTACTGCGCGGCAGCTGTTACTGTAGCTCAGTTGTGAACGCTAAGTGAACTAAGAGCACTACGTTGACGAATTGAACTGTATCGCAAACCAGACGGAAATGACAATTAACAGATATTGTGTCACCAAATGCAGTTATTCTAACTATGTAAGCGAATAGTTTAAAAGGGTATATATATATATATATTTACATCTAAATATATATATATATATAGAGAGAGAGAGAGAGAGAGAGAGAGAGAAATAAATAAATAAATAAATAAATAAATAAATAAATAAATATAAATAAATAAATTAATAAACACTTACCCCGAAGGCTTCCATGCCAGTCTGCTCAAACGACTGCCGTCCCTGCAAGTTAATGGACACCTGCGCATCTTGGGCGATGTTGAAGATCGACGACTTTCTAATATCCATGATGCCGATGACCACCGATGCACGTATATATCCCTACCACGGTCGACGTCAGTTGCACTTGTTTGTGGTCCTGAGGCGTCGTCAACGCAAGGGCGCCTACAAGTGCACACGCTACTATGCAGGGCTTCACAACAACGATTTTACGTTAAAAGTAAAAAAAAAATCCGCTGGATGCTTCGCGCGCCGCTCCAAAAAATCGCGCCGAGCATCCACGGCTTGTAGCGGAACACTGATGGCCCGCCGGGATGTGCGGGTCGAAGCTGCGTGGCTATTAGAGACGTCGGGGAACACTACCACGTTCCTTGGGAAGCAATACCGCGATGCACTGCGCACAGCTGTAAGTTGTCTACTCGGGACGAAAAAATCGTGTTGAGGTAAGCCACCCAACCGCAGGGTGAGGGTGGGTGAGTCAGCCGAGAACAGCGCTGCCACAGTCCGAGAGGATAGCCAGGCGATACATTGCGATGCAGCCGTCGTCTCTGCTGCCGATGTGTAACCCTCTTTACAAATCCGCCGCTGCTTGCTACGTATAACGGTAGGGCGTGTTTATTTTTAGAAGAACGACACTTAATCTGCAAAAATTCCGCGCACGGATGCCAGCGCGGGCCGCATGTTCGCGACGGTGGAGACTCGCGAATATCGTGGTTCGTTCCTTTATTATTTATGTAGCTAACACCGAGCAACCTGCGCACTATTACCCTCGTGCATTAGCATAGGGGTAGGGTTAGGGTTAGGGTTAGGGTTAGGGTTGCTACGTTGCAAGTGAAATTTGAATCTCTTTTGGGCATGCACATGCACCTCTCTTTTTAATCGGTTAAGATCGGCCGAAAAGCGTTGTCTTGGGTGATTAAGGAGACGAGCGATCCGCGCGCCGTTGCCCCGATATTTCGTCATAGACACAGAGATGTGGCAGGATGCTGTGACCTAGTCTTGAGATTGGGTTTGCCATAAGAATCTTTTTCGTGCATCTCCCTCTTATTTTTAAGAGCGTAAGATCGGCCGAAAAAATTGTCTTGGGGGAATGGCGGGATTCTGCAGACGAAGTGACATTTTGAGTTAGGATTTTGCCATGCACAACGTCTTCCGGCATGCCTCTCCCCTTTTAGGCGCGTAAGATTGACCGGAAATCATTGTATTGGGTGGCTAAGGTGACGAGCGATCTGCGCACGATTGCTCATGTATTTCAGCAGTGGAGCGAAGAAATGGCTGGATGCTGCAGCCGACGTGAAATGTTGAGTTCGGATTTTGCCATGCACATCTCAATTAGGCATGCGTCTTTTTTAGGCGCGGAAGATCAGCCGGAAGTCATTGTTTTATGTGCCTAAACCGACGAGCGACACGCGCGCCATTTCGCCCTTACACATGAGAATAGGGACAATTAAGTGGCGGGGTGCTGCGACCCAAGGTAAATTTTGAGATTGCATTTTGCCATGCGCTTCATCCTTTCCTTAAAAAGAAATGCGTGAGATCGGTTGAACAGCCCATTATTTGGTGGCTAAGGCAACGAGCGACTCGCCATTGCCGCTATACATTAGCAATGTGTCCGGGGAGTGGTGGGATGCCGCGGCCCACTCACTATACGCTGTATGTGCACTGCCCCATAGTTCGGGCTAGATCGGCTCTCAACGATAACTGCTGACGGAAGCCAATGCGGCTGACAAGGTGTATGCCAACGTGATGAATATAGTATGATGAATAAGCTATGTTTACGTCCTGCATTTGATATTCAAACCTAAATTAATCACCGACTCATGAAACTCATTTGAAAGTAATTTCCATCTCAAACCCTTGTTTTAATTTTATAACGCAAGATCTATTTTTTTCCGTTTAAAACATTATTTTTATTTTTTATTTAGTGTACGTGTCAAAACTGCCCGTTTTTGCTCGCGGGTGAGTATATTTTAAAGAATGAAATAGAAATGTCTACTTGTTTTTAGGTTTGCCTCATATGAACCACCTTTGCATTGAAAATTAAGAATTTTACTTTTCACTGGCCACATAAAGCAAACGAATACAATAAATGTGCATGCACATTTTTCCATTTTTTATTATAAAACACATCGAAGGTGTACTCGGTCAACATCAATACATTTAAACGTACATACCAAGATATATAGATGCTAACGTGTCATACAGTGTTACTATCTATTATCCATATCTACAGCTTGTATAGGTATCATCCATTTGTTTGAGCTGGTATATATTATAAATGTAGCAGTTGTCGTCGTTAATCTTACAGTAGTTTCGAGTAAAAATTTAAACTTGTAACTTGCATAAAATATAAAGACGTGAGCGTGTTTAATATATAAACTCTAGTACAGAATTGGTAGACAATGAGGCGTGGCTATTACATGTGATTACGTAGTTATTACTCTACACTTGTCAAAGGTGATATACAGAAATTATAACTTTCTACTACATTCTTTTTAAAAGCCTTTCTATAACAGACGAACAAAGTTCTTGAAATACAACACACCACACAGATAAAGCCTAATGTTACCACAAGGTCACATTGTATATTATGATTACTGTTTCACACCAGTGAAAATAGTTGTAAAATCAAATACCTAATAATCTAACCAGGTAACAAAATAGCCGCCATGTTAACGTGCCTACAACACACCATTTTCATTGAGCTACACAAAGCAACGACACTTAGAGAATTTATAGAATTAACGTAGTTATATCACAACAACAGTAAGCACAATTTTACGATGGGACTAGATTGCTCGCAAGTCTAAAACATCATTAAATTGGCCTTGCAAATAGACGAGACGATCGGTCTACACGGAGCTCATAGAATAGGTACACGGAACATTGACATCTCGACGAAGTTCGGAGAACATCAACGGACGAATATCCCTCTCAATGCCACCTTCTGGTAAGTAAAGCGAACATACTGTCGAAGACATCCTTGTTCAGAGAATAAAACATTACCCGAGTTTGGTAAATCAAGCTCATCTTCAATTTCATTCTATCCTAGCACAGCCATTTACGTTCGCTATCTACGTCACCAAACATAACTATTTGTATTACGTACATCACCAACATCCACCGCTCTTACCCGGCATACGTAAACCCATCGCCAGCCTTTTCCCACTCACTGTAGAGTTATGGACGTTCGGTGCTCACATCAGCATATGCGACCAAATCGTCAACAAAGGCGCGCGTTGCTTCTCGAAATATGTTCACACGCCTAACGTGTTTTGCAAACGCACAACCGAACTTCGGTATGACACATGCAGCGCATGTAGCACCTCACGTCATAACCATTCAGCAAAGCACAAGAGGGGCCCCCATGGCAGTTTATGCAACTCTCCGAGGGTCTGTGAAAGAGGATAAAAGTAGCGACGCGATACGATACTATAGGGAGCTTTTGATGTTGCACAAGGGACGGGTAGAGGAATGAAGATTTTTTAAACATTCTTAGAAAACGAATGCAAGTATGTTACGTACGGTTATATACGTACTGTCTTGCAATAAAGAAGTTCGTAAGAGCTCGTGTTGTCTGTTACACTGCGACCGCGCCATCGCAAGCTCGCCGACAATAATTACAGTATGGGCAAAACCAGAAGCGTCACCTTGCCAGCCAGATGGCCTGAAGTGCGTGTTGCCGACAGATGTGCAAGCCTATACACGTTGATGATACTCAAACGCATTATCGCTGTCGCAGTCGTGGTGTCAAGTGCGAACAACACAAAGTCAACAACTTCGTTTCGGCGCTTGCAATGTAAATTATACACGAGTAGGAAGCATATAACTTGTAGCCGAGTGAGCTGTGTCGCGGAACTGGTGTTTAATTGTTTAATGCCTTGCACCGTGAGAGTTAGTAATATAGAGTTTTCGCGAATGCGCACGTTACGTTACTGTAAACCACGAACAGAAAAGCCAACGTATAGTACAAATGGTGCCGCGCATGGAGCGTGGTGTCATCGAACGAGAAATGGCTCTGCTTAAGTGTGCACTCTGAATATATACAAATAGTTTTGACGAATGTATGGAGAACGCTACAATGGTATGCAGTCTCGGATTGAGATGTGGCATTATAGTCTCTCTTTCTCTCTCTCTCTCTCTCTCTCTCTCTCTCTCTCTCTCTCTCTCTCTCTCTCTTTCTCTCTATCTATCTATCTATCTCTCCCCCCTCTCTCTCTCTCTCTCTCTCTCTCTCTCTCTCTCTATCTATCTATCTATCTATCTATCTTATAATCTCTCTCTCCCTCTCTCTCTCTCTCTCTCTCTCTCTCTCTCTCTCTCTCTTCTCTCTCTCTCTCTCGCTCTCTCTGTCTGTCTCTCTCTAACATGGAGCCTCCCATGTTTGGTGCCTCTAAGGTAACGAGGATCGGAGAGTGACACCATCTGTATTTAGATCCCAAAGTTCAAATAATGAGCTGCTCTCTGTAAATTAAGGTTTTCGATCACCATCTATCTACCACCAATTACTTGTTACTTCGTTGCATTAACCTTCAAGGGTACATCTGAATCTGCGACAGCAAACAACGTAAACACTCTCTATTACGCATGCTTACAGCTGGTTGACAAAAAGATCTGCGAGTCCGTTTCACGCTCCGGCTACTACCTCATGGTACCTATTCTAAACTGATATGCGAGACAGAGAAGGAAAAGAGTTCAATAAGCGGCCGCGGAAGATTGCCCGCGCCATGCGTGATTTAGGGTAGAGGTTAATGGCAATATGTGATGAACGAGCAATAAAAAACTTGAACAAATCTATAGGAAATGTGGTTTATGACAACTATATAAAAATTGCATGAACGGGGTGACATGCTTAATAATTCGTAAATGCATTTTCACTGGCGTAACTCCGTCAGCTCTGTTTACCTTAAAAGTATTGACGTCAATGTATGTGTAACGGTAACTCTACTTGCACCGCGCGTTGCTTTAAGAGACGAGCACGATATTACAGTAGGCACCGACAATTTGAGCGTTTCAATAAAATATAATGCTAAATAAATACGAAATCTATTTACTACCAAAGTCTTGATGTTTCTCTACTCTCTTTCGCCTATTATTGCCGACAATTTCCTGTAAATGCCGTGCAAATGCTCCTCTGCAACACACATGTACACCGCGCGCACGCTGCCGCACACTGACACATATGTATAATAGTCTATATGTGTCAGTGTGCGGCAGCGTGCGCGCGGTGTACATGTGTGTTGCAGAGGAGCATTTGCACGGCATTTACAGGAAATTGTCGGCAATAATAGGCGAAAGAGAGTAGAGAAACATTAAACTTTGGTAGTAAATAGATTTCGTATTTATTTAGCATTATATTTTATATTGATACGCTCCAAGTGCCTGTGACAGTAGGCACCCCTAGTGTGCTCACTAATTACTTCAAATTTATTTATGCTCAAATTTTGTGTGCTTCCTAATTCGCCCGTGTTATTTCCTCACAGTCGATGCCCCTTTTCCGGGGTAAATGTTCCAATTGCTCTTAATCTCGCGTATCAAATGCCTAAACGCGTCATAGTTTTATTATATTGTTCGTAATATTTTCCCCTTTTACGAATCGCATCATTGAATACCCGCTAATTTACCTCATATGAAGCAATTGTGCCGCCGCGTGTAAGGTGCACACGCTTACTCGTATACTACAAATTTATGGGTATTCTATCAAGACACGTGACGCATGCACACAACTTCGACTGAACAAGAAGAGCACGGCGAGAAAGGTTAATTGCGCTGGAGAAATAAGAATGCCACCAACCCTGCAATAAGCATCATCGCGGGTGGCAGTCCCGTGATTCGCGGGCTAGCCGACTTTGCGGCGTCCACGGCATTCTGACTGCGGAACATGTTGCAAGCGATCGGGTCGCCCAGCTTGTACTTGGTGGCAAAGTCGGAAACCATGAACTTTGCGCGCTCCTTTGGCGGAGAATCTCTGGTGATTTTCTTGTAGCTGGAGAATTGATTGTTGCCCTGCTGCTTGTAGACGAGCCAAATGTAGCGATGCATTCCTGAAAGTGGTAAATCGCAAACCGTTAATAAGCTGTCATTTGATATGTTAGTGTGACATTTCGCGCATATATGTTTGATCTAAGCTTATGAATTACGTGTAACCATGAGCAGTGGATGATTGATTTTAATAATGTCACGACACAAGTGGAGATCAATACAGCTATCATATATTGTAGATCCCGGCGAGAAGGAATACTGAGTTCATCTCTGTAATACTGCAGAAAGCCCAGAGCGCTGCTGCGAACCTTTATCGATCCGGTATGCTATCGAACAACAACACCAGGTGTAATAACTTCTAAATTAAAGGCATATACGAAGTTTAAATATTTATAGGCGCTTGCAAAACAATCAGCGAATATTGGCAAAGTTTGCGTCGGCGCCACTGCTAATGTGACGTCATACCTGTTCCTTCTGGAGGGCTGATGCCCATGTATGCGGCCAACTCTTTGCCTTTCGTGATACGGACTGCAGGTATGTCTCCAAATAAGTAGTGCAGGAAAGATGGCTTGGCTTCTGCGTCGACATCTGGATCTGTAAATACATCACCACTTCAACATGAAACGTAGACGAGCAATTAATGTACCTAGCTATCATCGGATTTTTAAAATATTACACGTATATATTATTACTTACTAAAATTAACATGTATTAGCATAGGCAAGTATCGTTTTCAAGCGACTTGTAATACAGTAAAAGCCGTATACAATAAATAGTTTCAGGATGTATTTGCACTAGTCGTCTCCAGGGTATATATGCTTCACTGCGACGATAATTGGCGGTGGTCGTAAGCGTGCTTTCTTGACGATTTTATGGTGCGAGACCCGTATATCCATTCCACACAACATAGCACCAATGAAATATTTCCAGTTTGAAATGATTTTTTTCTCATAAATATCCTTTGCTGCTGCACGGTGATTCACAACCTGTTCCATAATAAGCCGTTGCTAGGCGATGACGCATATAGGCGGGGCGACGTACTGTATTTGGCGTTTCATTCAAGATATAAAATCACCGCTGACTTCATATTACCCGTGTGGAAATCCCAACCACCATTACGGCTAATGAGCGTAAGCAGGCGCGTATGCGTGACAGCTGACGGAATTTCGTTAGCAGGGCCGTCGTCATCGGCGTATCGTACCGTGTTCTGCCTCGTGACGATTCCGTGACAGCGTGAGATCTAGGCTCGATGGAATTTCCGATGGGACAGACGGTTTTAGTAGCGCTCTCACCAAGGGACAAGCCAACGTCAACCATGCGTATTATTGCGTGATTACAAGTTGGCGCTCGCTGCCACCATTACCGGGTATACTCAACAGGCGCGTTCACACGTAGCAAGAAATCCGGTATTTAGCGTTCACACGAGGCAAAATAAGAGGCCCAAGAA
Organism: Priapulus caudatus; assembly: GCF_000485595.1. Classification (NCBI taxonomy): domain Eukaryota; kingdom Metazoa; phylum Priapulida; class Priapulimorpha; order Priapulimorphida; family Priapulidae; genus Priapulus; species Priapulus caudatus. The sequence continues at coordinate 63,773 of NW_014577272.1, read as the reverse complement.
ATACGGTATCTAAACAGATCCGGTATTTCATGTAAATACGAGGCTTCCCAGACCCCGAATAATTTGCCGTGCTTGAGAAATACCGGATTTCTTGGACCGCGCATTTCCTCGTGTGAACGCTAAATACCGGATTTCTTGGACCGCGCATTTCCTCGTGTGAACGCTAAATACCGGATTTCTGAAACCGCGTATTTTATAGACTGGTCCGCGCTAGACAGTTCCAGTGTAACGCGAGTGGAACTGTCGAGCGCGGACCAGTCTACGTATGTTATCGGCAGTTGGTGCGCATTGCATTGTTTATTTCGCATTGTTCGCTTGATTGTTTAAAGCAGCTCGCAGCTCGCAAATACCGTATTTCTGGAGCCGCGAATCAGCGTGTGAACGCTCGGCCGCGTATTTGTCTCAGATTCGGTATTTCGCAAATACCGTATTTCAGAAATACGAGGTCTCGTGTGAACGAGGCTATTGTCCTAATTTTAACAAAGCGAGGATTCTGTATAAATGTGAAATCAATATCCAAATCGGCATATAGTCATATCGTTGGCGATATTATATGATACATATATTGCTAGAGTAACATATGGAACTCACGCGCGACATCTCTATTAATGCTATTAACACTAACCCTAGGGGTGATCCTAGATATGGGTTGAATAAACAGGTTTATGTGGCTCTTTTATGTCGAATATATATGCAGAACGCGCATAAATACGAACCGCAGTGTGAAACATGAATACATTAACTCTGATGATGTGTGTATGATATACTCTGAAAAGAAGCATATACGCCATGTACTCACAGAACACGTTATGGAAATAGACGCTAACAATTAAGGCAGGCCACTCTACGCACAGCTCGTCGCATGCATGTGTACGAAAGCAATTGGATTTTAACATCTATGTGTGTTTTTATTTTTTATATTGAGCGGTAACGGGATCTATAGTTACCATACATTCTATATACTATACTATACATATTATACTGTATGTGTATTGTGTGTACTATATATATATATATATTGAGTACGTTCAACGGATGGTAGGCCTAACCAGCAGAAAAGCGACCCGTTAACAAGCACTACGACGGCTACACGAATCCGACACGGCGGCGTGTTTTAATCAGCGGGGAGGGAGGGAGCGCATATAGTCTCTCGTCTCACCTAGCATCACGATGGTGTAATAGCTGTTTGCTTCTGCTCCCCAGCGAACGGCGTTCGGCTTATTCTTCACGTCCTCCGGTTTCAGTACGTTGCCGTCGCTCATCGACTTGTTCCCGTAGGAAACCTATCGGAGTAGCAGATCGCTGTAGCAGCTAGAGCCCGAATTTAATTGCGATCAAGTTCACGGCGTTATTGATTTGATACAGCTTTGGCGCGTTAATGTGCTACCACCAATATTACGCCACACGTAATTGTCTAGCCATGCCGAGGGGCTCTTTGCATTATAACAAGAGCCAATAAATACCCACCGAACATATACATAACATATAACATATACTCACCGATACGGTAGATGGGCAAGGTTTACTAATGATATCAGGGATTATTCCAGCTTCGTGCATCCATGGCACATCAGCCAATGCTAACGCAACCAACTGGGGAGAAGAGAATGAATAATTATATAACGAACTTCTCATAAAATGTTTGATGCACACACGACACATGGCGCGTCACAAGCGCTGCTGTAATGTAATCATACACGTGGTATATTTCTAACACCGGTTATTCATCGATACTAGAATATATTTACCTGGAAAGCAACGATGAGAACTGCAGTACGTTCCATGTTGTCGGATTCGTTATTTCGTGTTGATGATCTTCTTTATCTCTACAGGCTCTTCAGTCTGAAAGACAAATAGTACGTATATTGGAGCATATAATATGTGCGTGTGTGCGTGTGTGCGTGTGTGTGTGTGTGTGTGTGTGTGTGTGTGTGTGTGTGTGTGTGTGTGTGTGTGTGTGTGTGTGTGTGTGTGTGTGTGTGTGTGTGTGTGTGTGTGTGTGTGTGTGCGCGCGTGTGTGTATGCGTGCGTGCGTGCGTGCGTGCGTGCGTGCGTGCGTGCGTGCGTGCGTGTCTGTGCGCGCGTGTGTGTGGTGCGCATGATTACGGGCGTGTGCGTGTATGACGACTTAGTTTTGTTTACGGAAATCTCTCGTAGGTTGAAGCCGCTACTAAGGGCATCGCGCATGGCATAAAACCTGTTTTGTGTAACCACGATAATACGTATTTGCAGTGTCATACTTTGCCCAACACACGCCCGATACAACAAGAGTTTTCCGTCAGGCATCATCTGTGGTTTACTAATGTGACAAAATTTAATTGAGTACAATGTTGCACAGCATGACTAGCGGCCACGGCTGAGAAAATAATGTGATAATTATGATAATGCCATGTATCGGGCCATAATTCTCTATTGTTCTAATCGTGAATTTCACACAATTAGTTAATAGCGTTTTACCAGCACAACGGTATTGTAACCTCTGTTATATATAACTTAGGGGTAGGGTAGTAGAGGAAAGGAAGGGTGATGGGCGGAGGACGTCGATGAGAGTAAAACATGAACGATGAACAGGAAGATAACGTATTGGAGGGGAAATGTAAAGGGAGGAGGTGGATGATGTAGATGGGGTAAAGGAAGAAGAGGGGTTAAATGATAGAGAGGAAGACTGTGGAGTAGATAAAAATGGAAGAGAGGACGTGTGGGTAGAGTAGGGGAAAAACTAGAAGCGGTAAAGCCGTAAATGGGTAGCAAATTCTGCACAAAATATCCGCGATCGGCGATTTCCGGTGACAATCGGCGCATGCGTGAAATCTGCTAGAACATACACGCCCTGGCAGTGAAATATACGAATGAACGCCAGGTTGCGTGCATCTCCTGGGCGTATAGGTAATCAGTTGAAAGTGCTCTGGGCGATTATCTATTACATGCACGCACGCAGCACGAATGTTGATAGGGAAAAAATGCGTACAACCCGTCAAATTGTAACCATCAAACCATCAAGATAATTGCCACGTATATTACGTAAAATTCTCGTCAACTAATTCGATTAATTCGTAGTCAATTCGAAATGAGATACTAATAGAAAACATTATTCACGCATCAGTAGAATGTCAGCAGTACTAGCATAGACATTCGCGCGCACACGCACGCAGGTACGTACGCGCGGGCGCACACACGGACCCACACGCACGCAGGTACGTACGCGCGGGCGCACACACGGACCCACACGCACGCGCGCACGTTCATGCTGGCACGCGCGCACTCACGTGCGCATTCATGCATAGCAACGTATGGAATTTCCTATACGACTTAAGAGGATTTTCTTTTCCTTCAAAATTAGCAACCTCTTATTGACAACCGCAGGCTATCGACCATTCACGCAATGGCGATAACAGGCTATATATATATATATATATACCGGGCATGAAATACAGATTTTTTTCCCCCGGCCCAGAGGGCTGGCTGGTAACAGCAATTTTTTTACCAGCCCACAATATCATGTTTCATGCTTGCATTCTCGATTTCAAATTTGTAAAATGTTGATAAATTATGGCGTGATATCCTTCAGGTTATCGGCCCTCCAAATAATTTGCCAGCATATATTCCGGTGGCGGTGGGCCGGTGCTAATTTCGCGCCCTGTAATATATATATATATATATGTATATATATATGCGCCATGTATTGCGGCATAGAAGGCGACACCTCATCTCGCTTCGCTGTATCATAAAATTTAAGCAGGATAATCGGCTAACGTTCTAACATTTCTTGATCTTAACACGTAGTATCGATCCTCACTCGCTCGCTCACTCGTGCTCGCTCGCTGCACAGATTAGTCAAACGCATGCATGATATATTTTGTCTCCCCGCATCCCTGCATCCCCTGCATCCCTGCATCCCTGCATCCCTGCATCCGTGTATCAATGGTTTCTCAGGTCAGCTACAGCACTAGCTATACGCGGGATGCGCTCGCATCCGCGGGAGACAGGGAGGCGTAGGAGAGTTGTTGATCGATGGCACCGTACTACGCTCGCACGAGTTGTCCTACGATCGGGACACACACGGGTTTCGCAAATGCATGCGGAAAGGCACTCTAGCGTAACCCTTGATAATTCGCTCGCTGTGTAAACACGAAAGGTTTTCTCCCATTCCTCAATAATGCGTCTTTGATAAATGGCGGGGGGAGAGGGAGCAGTTCTGAGTCTATAGAGTGAAATTTGCGTGAATGTTATGCCTGGGGAATGGTCCCCCCTATAGTTTGTGGTGCATTGTGATATAGCAATCAATAGTTCCTTAACCGCTAAAAAATCAATGCGACTTACGGTGACGAGGGTCCGTCAGAATTCGACCGAGAGATGACCTGTCACTTCACCTTATTTTCCCTTTCGCGACCATGAGAGAATGTTTATATTTTGACATCACTAAAGTATGATATTTAAACACAACGGCGAACGCGCATATGACAGACAACATAATATGTGTGTATATTATACGGTGTGTTACGTCAACAGAAAAGGGTTATACCGGGACGAGAAAGCGAAACGACATACACCTACTCAAACACAACGGCAGCGGAACAGAATACACATACACGCGTTATACACATACACATACATATACAGAATACACGCTTTTAGCATAGGTCTTAACAAACATAAGCAACACCCATCTGCGTCTCACAGTCACAGCATGCATACGACAACGAGCGGGTTGACATACAACAAGCGAGATTTGAACCGACGCGAAACCTACCTCCTCCTTGTATTCTCCGCGAGCCGACAGTATATTCTACGACGCACACACTGACACGCACTGCTGCCACTGATGCACTGGGAAAAGCAGCAGCGACGATAGCCTCCGTTCGAGAGTACACTGCTGCCACGCCCGTCGACGTATCGTGAAAACCTGTCTCTACAGCGGACAACAAAATCACAGCGCAACTAGCGGAGGAGAAACGCTGTGCAGCAGGTTATAGGCGCGGCTCACTCACTCTCTCTCTCTCTCTCGCTCTCTCTCTCTCTCTCTCTCTCGCATAAAAAAGATGGAGAACGCGCTAAGCCTCCGTGCATGCTAGCTGTACGCGGATCGCAATTACCGGTTCACGTATTACGCGACGCGCGCAAATGTCCGACGCTGTTGTAGTGGCGATGATGATGACGACGACGACGACAGCTCTGTCCGGACCCCTCCTGTGGCGACACTCTAAATCGATTTCGACAATTCCAGTCCGATGTTGCTAATTGCATGCGACTTTGCATGAGAATCCCCAATAGCGGGCAACTCGTACGCAATATGTATAGGAGGAGAGCGGCCGCCTGAAGATTCGGCGCCAATCGAATGATTTCGTAAATGATTGATCTCGATAATGAATGAACGATAAGTGCACGCGTCGCTCATCTGCATGCGCATGCGCGCAGACGATGCAAAATTGTTATCGCGGGTACGTGCATCCTGCGAGTGTGGGCGCGAGCTTCACGCGAGATTGTGTGGGCATTTAAAAGGCGGTGTGTGTGTGCGTGCGTGCGTGTGTGTGTGTGTGTGTGTGTGTGTGTGTGTGTGTGTGTGTGTGTGTGTGTGTGTGTGTGTTTTTGGTGGGGTTTATGTTTTTTGGGTTGGGTTTTGTGGTGTGTGTGTTGTTCGGCTGCTGCGGCGTGCGTACGTGCGTCGTGCGGCGTGCGTGCGTGCGTGCGTGCGTGTCGCAGCGCGCGCGCGGTGGTGGTGTGTGTGTGTGTGTGTGTGTGTGTGTGTGTGTGTGTGTGTGTGTGTGTGTGTGTGTGTGTGTGTGTGTGTGTGTGTGTGTGTATTTGACTGAGCGAATAGTGCGGCTATGGACGACCTTTTGATCAAACTAAACCAATTTAATATAATAGAGAAATATAAATATAGTGAAATAGAAAAAATATAATGGAGTGTAATAAATAAATCATTAATTGATAGATAAGAGTTTTCAAAGACTTACTTTAAGTACAAAATATTGTTTTTAATTTTTAATTTTCTCTTTATTCATATATCATGATTTGTGCAGCCTTCATATATACCAACAAATATTTGAGCGTGCTAGTGGCCCTGCCAGATTACATGCAGTTTGCAAATTTATCACATGAATATCTAAAAACATTTACCCTTCACCTACTTCCATAACTAGTTATTTCGAGGTGCGTAGTAAGTGGATACTGGAAATATCTATACATTATTTTTTCTAATAAAACCAAATGTTTGTTATCTATGCATCGCACGGCCACGTTTCCCCAGAGGGAAGTACGTATACATGCGCTTTTGTGCGCCACCCAAAGCTATGACCGTCTACTGCTAGGTTGCCCTGGGTGACAACTTGTAGTGTGCTCGCACTTCCATTCACAAGAAAATTGTAGCATAGTAACAACACGTACGCTCGCCAATGTCCAGTACTGCTACAAGGACATATACAGTAAACCGGATCCCCTTATTGAATATATTTGCAAGATATGTAAAATTAATTGTTTTGCGGAGAATCGATTAAGTAGCGATGAAACACCGCTATGAAATCTGCGGTAATTATAACCTGTTTCTGTGTTCTCTTATTCTAATCCACCTTACGGATATGCATACAATTAATATTTTTCTTCGCTGTCTACGAGTATCGTTCTATTTATCGGTGTTAGTTCGTCCTCCAGCTCCACAGGTGTGCGTGGTGGAAACAGCCTCATTCTCGCCATCGAAACGTTAAAGTCACTGAAAAGGAGTATAAATTGTTTTAAGTTCACAGGTACATTATATCGATTAAATCAAGTAGCCACATATTACAATATAAGTGACTCTCCTTCTTCTTTCGTTTTTCTTGCTCCTTCTCTATTTATATCTTTCCCTTCCCAATTTCTCTTTTTCGTCTCCCTTCTCTCTCGCGCTCTCTCTCTTTCCCTCTCTCTCTCTCTCTCTCTCTCTCTATATATATATATATATATATATATATATATATATATATATATATTATAATTATAGGTTATATGCATGCTTCAGATATAACAGATTAACCATTTCAGAGATAGCAGCATCGAATCGTCATTGAAGATATATCGGCCATTATCTGCGGTTGGAAAAATTATCGTTTTGCTGGATAAGCGAGTCTTCCTCTTTGATGCTCGCATACTCTTTTATACTAAGATATTTTCCTTACCCATTCTCTTCTATGTTAGAGGATGTGCCTTTCCACTTCGCATCCATGTAAGTGGAATTGCTGTTCCAGTTCGCTTCCATGTAAGTGGAATTGCTGTTCCCGTTCTCTTCCATGTAGGTGGATGCACTTCCCCAATTCTTATCTACGTAAGTAGAGTTGCCTTTAACATTCATTCCCATGTCAGTAAAAGTGTCATTTTCAGAAACGTCCATGTCTATGGCAGTTTCATTTTCACTCTGCCACATGTCTATAGAAGTTCCATTTTTACTTTGCCACATGTCTATGGAAGTTCCATTTCCATTCTCGCTCATATCAAACGGAACGTCCTTCGGTATTCCATTCTCGTCATATAGGTCAAATTGCTGATCCCGTCTCTTATCAATCATAGCCATCCATTGGTACCCATTTTTTGTCGAAGAGGTTGCTTTCTTATTCTTATCCTGGTCTGTCGAAGCATTGTACTGATTGATGGGTTCGTTAAGGGGACCCTTCTCCTGATCCACGTTGTTACCAAATGTTTTCTCTTTATCAACGTTCTTGGGGGAGTCCATATTTTCTTCACTCTGAGCTTGAAACATGTTACACGATAATGGGCACTCAACTAGCTGGAAATCCTCTACAAATTTTCGTGTGCTGAAATTGATACGTGGACTCAACTCAGCCGGAGATGAGGTTGCGTTCACCTTGACCCAGTCACCGAAGTTAACAATTCCACGTTGCTTGTACACAATAAACGTGTATCGATGCAGACCTAGAATAAGAAGGTAAGTAATTACTTCTCTGTTTTAAAATTTACTACAATCCCTGTAATCATGAAGAAAACAACTACCTAAATACGCGCGAGTGTGAGATTGCGTGCGTGCGTGCCAGTGTGGATGCGTCTGGAAAAGCCGCATATTCAGTTAAATTCCGTTACGGGTATGTTTGAATCCGTCCCGGTCGGGCCATTGGAGACATGCTCAACATGGCAGGCCTCCTCGTTATATAGACTGGTTAGATTGATAGGCCGACAACAGAAATAGAAATGTAATATGCACAAATATGTTACTGTTAATGTGTGCATAATACGCGAAATGCTCTTTAACATAACTAACCTTTCTACTTTTACTAGGCGTTCCTGGACGTGAAAAGAGTTGGTGTAAATAGAGGCGGAACATAACCCTTTTATTTAATTGCCTACAGCTCCCGTAAGTAGTATAGGCGTTACACGCTGATTTAGGCAATCCTGCCTGCATTTTCCAGAGTTTTCCAAACAATTTATCTGATATTGCACAAATGATCTTGGTTTATTGGAATCCGATTCCCGTTGGAATCCGATCCGATAATTGTTTTATTACCGTAATTTTATAGTAAGGTTTTATCAAATATGTACCTGTATCTTTCCGCGGTGAACTTCCTACGTACTCTGCTAGAACTTCTCCTTGATTGACATCATTGGCGCGAATATTGCCTACAATCCAGTGAATGAATTCTCTAGCAAGCGCATCTGGATCTGCAAAAACAAAAGCAACTTAAAAATTGACTATTTAGTTTAAGGATCTAACTTCCCTGCTTTGGAATACACCCCCTAAAACCGACTTGCCTGTCATTATGAGAGTGTATACTCCATCTGAGGTGGTTGGCCAGCTTAGAACTGTTGGTTCCATGGCAACCTGTGATAATAATAATAATTATCTAAATTAAAATACAATTCTATGAGCTCAACCCCATAAGGGAATATATACTAACCACTTACGCGGTTACGTTTTTTCCAATTTAAAACTCTCAAAAAAAATTATATTAATAATTCTTTCTGATTGAAGTTTAAAATGCGCGGTTTTCTAATTATGACAACTTTTGCGCATTCAAACTAGAATTGGACGTTATCCATCGAGTGATACATATGATAGGATAAGAATCCCTGCGGACTCTCAGTTTGATTAGTTTTCGTTTATGAATGACCGGCCTGCTGATACGCTCCCATACATGCAAGTGTGTTCAATAGTCGCGTGCATCCACAAACAAGCCAGTTAGGCAATAGTTGTGCTTAATTTGTTTGAACCGCACGAGAAGCATAAATATGGTTATTAACATTTTACGATTTAGTATAACTATTTATTTCATTTAATTATTCTGATATGTACGCAGCAAATTCAGCTAGTTAGAGCTTTACGCGTAACGAGTACATAACGCTTAAAAGAACATTCTTACCTCCGTTGGTGTAAATTCATTTCCCATTTCTACTGCTTTATCTTGATAGGTTATCTGGAAAAGTGGCAAGTGTAATGAGATATTTATATATTAATGCCTGTTGTTGGGGGCATTAATGTTTTTAGTGCATCACATGACTATGCAATCTACTTTTCATGCTTATATACCTTCTTTATACTCCCTAATTTGCCGGTGCATTCGATGTAACAAAACGCTCGACACAAACACAACCGCCATTAATTCGAAATTCTTGCGTGGCGCCCAGACGCAGGAGATTCGTGACGTGAACACAATGCGTTATAATAACAATGCGTCGCGCAAGCAATATTGCCCGCTCAGGCGGGCACTATTGCTTCATAGTACCTGCGACGTTATCCAATAGAATTTCAACGATTTATCACGTGATGCACTAATGTGTATTAATTACCGTTGCAACACCGAGCGTACACGCATTATCACAAGATTATTCTATATTATTTATTATATTTCTTTATACTCCGGATATTATCAGAACATACGGCCATGAAATAATGTTACCGATTAACAGTAGATGGAACGACTACCAGTTCCAGTCACGAGCTCTAGATAGACTGGAGACATTCTCGCAATCTCCAATCTGAGACGGTGACGTCGCTGTTGTATTCATAGATAGCTAAGGTGGTATTACCATTGCATATCATAAATGACGTCAGAATCCCAGCGTGGAGAGCGGGTTGTCCCCTTTGCTAGTCAAACTCCTTCCATCCTCTAACCATTTTCTTACTGTCGATTGACAGAGCGTATGCCCTGAGCTGGTTATAATTACTTGGTGAGCACGAGAATTGATTTGGAAAGATGAATTGTGAACTAATTGAGGTTGAAAGCGTACCTGTAGATCGCTCATGCACGGCTCATATATGACGTCAGGGACGACTCCGTGAGTTTCCGTCCAATCAAATGCTAACACGTGACATGTCAACTGAATATGTTCAACTATTAGAATGATTCCGCGCCGCCAAATTCTGACGTATACATTTATATTTGCATTATAACAGAAGATTACGCAAAATATAAATAAAAACACAATACAGTATATAAGACAGTATATGATAAGACAATACTAGACAATAACTAAACATATCGATGTGTAGGAATGCGTTTTGATATGTATGCAACTTGTCAAATGACCTGCGTACTTGCGTAGTAGTAAATATAAAGACGTTTTACAGAATCTCATGCCATACGCAATTCGTCAAATAAGAATTCGGCTATAAATATTATACTCAAAAACACTTGCAAATGATTTCATATAACTGCTAGTGTTACTCATTGCTTGGATATGTACAGAAACTCACCTGACAAATTATGATCGTAATGAAGCACGTCCACATCGCTGATATATGAATCATTCGGGCAGTCTGTTGTCTACCTGAAAATAATACAAGGTTTGGATTCCTAAAAACGCTTTGCTAAACTCAAATCGTCGATCGATACGACAAATCTAACCGGACCGCCAATTTAGTATGTATAGTTTCAGGAACTTATTTCCTCGAGAACATACGTATAAAGTGTTACTTCGTTATATCGTTCTCCTATATCGCGGTTTGCATATGTCGAATAAACTTCCTTTCTGAGGTGTGGTGTGAACACTCCTAACGCACCGTTTACCCCAGACCGATCTACCTTCACTGCGAGCACAAGTCGGTTATAATAGGAAGGAGCGAGGCCAAGCAATTTTATAAGCGAGGTTACGCCCTAAACGCTTGCATTTTGCTTTGTTGTAGTTAGAAATTACGTACATAATAGTGTCCTGGTGAAAAAGTTGTAATTGCATGGCTATAATAATTGGGGATGTTATTTTGACATGCATCGCTGAGATAAGATGTTTCTATGATTTTCTTTTATATTTTACGCAACTCCTATCTTGTGCCGATGTGGTTTTGGGCGTTTACGGCTGTATACATTCCTACCTAAATGACTCGAGCAATTTTACGCTGTTACCCGTCATCTCTTATATTTCTTAGACAGATTTTATTAATTACATGCGTACGTGCGTGGTGTGTGTGTGTGTGTGTGTGTGTGTGTGTG